>NC_067407.1:118173842-118473929 GCF_009764475.1 Pristis pectinata
GATGCTGCAAGTTTGTTGTTGGTTATAAGGCAGGGAGGTGATCTTGCGGTAAGCTTGGTGTGTTACTCCAGTGTATTCCATAGGTAACAGTGTGCCAATGTTGCCTTTTGGTCATCTGCCCTAATATCTCCTTTTGTGACTCAATGTAAAAGAAATTTATTTGCTTGTGCTTTTTGCTATTTGTTAAAGGTACTATAGAAGTAGAAATTGTTGCTGAGAGGTTGAATTTGATGGAAGAGAACCCTTTCTCACACATTGGATTGCTTTCTCTTGAATGGTGTTGAACAATACAAGTGAGCTTGCAGTAATCCAACCAAGTGCACATATGTTTCTATATGCACATCTCTGTTGCCAATTCACACTGTTGCAGTTGTATTTAAGCAATCAATGAGACTGCACAGAATGCTCTTGAGTCTTGTTGTTATCCTGTGGAATTTTTGGGATTAATCAAAGTTTCAATTATCTGTTCTTGCCAAAAGTAAGGAGAGCAATGCTGTGAGTTAGCAGAAGAATACTTAGTCATAGAGTCATACAGAACGGAAACAGACCCTTCGACCTAACTGGTCGATGCCTTCCAAGTTTTGCATCTAAACTGTCCCACTTGCCCTCATTTGACCCATATCCCTGTAAACCTTTCCTATCCATGTGCCTGTCTAAGTACTTTTTAAATGTTGTTAATGTACCTGCCTCAACCAGTTCCTCTGGCAGCCCAATCTATATATTGATCATCCTATGGGTGAAAAAGTTGCCCCTCAGGTTCCAATTAAATCTTTCCCTTCTCATCTTAAACTTATGCCCTTTAGTTCTTGATTCCCCAAACCTGGGGGAAAAACTACGCATTGACTGTGTGCAACCTCACAAAATGTTACTATGAAATTCCAAACCTTTTGAGAACGTCAAGTGGCCAATACGTCTACTGCAGCCAATATATCCAGCCACAGTAAAAATCCAATAATCCAGCACGCTCAGGACTTTGGTAGTGCTGGACCAGCAGATTTTCTGAACTATTGTTTTTTTTCTATTAATACCCCAACACATGTTTTAATTCACATTTCCTAGTGAACCTGGTAGGATTAAAGGGAATGTGGGAAGTAGGGCACCAGTGAGTTGAATGGGAGTGCAGGAACCTGGATCCCAGTGAATTGGGATAGAGCGTTGCACCCAAAGCACTGGGAAGTGGTAAGGTGAGTGCAGGAACCAGGCCCCAGAGAGTTGGAAGGGAGCATGGGAACTAGGGTCTTGACAAGTCAAAAGGCAGCATGGCAAACATTACCTGGTGAGCCAGATACAGAATCATCAGGATTTCCATGAGTCGAATAGCATATTATCGGAATTTTACCGTACTTCTAAATGTGAGTTTGAGCACAACCAGAACCAGCACCTTGAAGAAGATGTCAACTGGTAGAAAGGAGAACTTTATTTGGAGCAGTGCTGAGTAGTTGCAATAATAAGAATGTGATCAGAGAAATGTGGACTGCTAAATTTCAAAACATTGGCAAATAGTCATAGATCAATCCGCATAGAAAAAAGACATCTAGTAACCATAAAGATTTTGTTTTAAATTATAATAGGTGTATAGCCAACCACTCATTCTTACAATAGTTTGGAATATATATAGTTATGTCATGGCAATGCGTATAATGTACAAACTGGAGGCTATTGAAAGTACTATAATTTTTCTTTCTGTTAACCTTTGGCAAACTTTTTCATCAGAGGTGAACTGAAAGGCCAATAGCAGTGACTTACATGGTATGGAATAATATTTAATCTATGTGACTTCAAAGCATATGAACAAAAGAATGGAACTGATGCAATGGAAAGCTGTTTATAAGTGTGATTTGGATGAAAAATATGTTGAACCATAATTAGCAGTGTTGAATAATAACCGTATCTAAATCCATAATTTCTTTCCTCCTGAGCTGATGATAAAGAGTTCTTGATCGTAACTTTTGAATTGAAAGTTGAGTTGATGATGAAAATGTAAACAGGCAAAACCTAAATTCTGTTGGGAAGAAGAATTATTCTTTATGGATGTGCATTAATTGAAAAGGTCGTAGCCAAAACAATGTGGCAAGACAACATATTTCAAAGATAATGGTGATGTGACAGAAATCAGCCAAAGTTGCCAAACTCTGGTTTGAAACAAGACTAATTCAAGAGTGGAAGAATAGGCCTTTCTGTAGTGAATGCATTTTCCAGAAGTAGCTCATTCTGCTTTCTCACTTGTCTATGAAGCTCATTTTGTTTCCTGGTGGTTCTGCACAGCTTTGATTTTATTCCACCAGCCCAACTTCCATGTTGAACTTCTTCCAGTCTTGTTTCATTTTATTGGTGAAGCAAAGCTTTGTCTTTCCCCTATTTTGTTTAGTCCTTTAGTTGCAGCCATGAAATGAAGTTTGGAGTTATTCATGTGATTTGGTCCAATCAGAGAAGCCCAAGAGCATCCAAGATTACCTGCATCAATTCCATGTCTGAGGTCTTGAGTATATGTTGGTTAGTGATATGCTAGTCCCAAGCAGCACCAAGGATTTTCCTAGGATAGTGAAGAAGAAAACTTTTAAATCTGAATTCTTGCTTTGATAAAGTAACCCAACTTTCCATGCAAAGGATGCAGTCCTTATATATTTATACCTAGCTCCTCAAAGTTGAGTTGCTTGTTACTCTGCATGTGTATTTTAAGCTTACTTAAAGGTACTTTGTCAAGGCATTGCCATATAGGAATGTTTTCAGTGTCAAGTACCTCATTGATAATGTAGATCAGAGCTGCCCAGACTTTTGGAGGGCCATTTTCAGGCCTGAGCAAAATTGTTGATTGGTCTTCCGTGTGCATCTTATGCTAGTACACAGAGTCTGCTGGGCAATCATAGTGATGTTGAATAGTGTACCTTCTTGTGGCGTCACCTGTACCACGTTCTGCCATTCAGACAAGCTTCAGACACTAAAGTGTGTCTTAACCAGATGGTTGACAGTTGGTTTAGCAACACTCGAAAGTCACCACACTATCTGGACTGTTGCCAGAGTTTGAGAAGTCAATCATCCTTCAACTAGGTTGTTTCTTTAACTTTCCATTATTACTGATAGCCGTTAAGTTCCCCTCTCCCCTGTTGCTGATTTCTCTAATCCTCTCCCATTATCTGCCATTTACCTCAACGTAGTACTTTGTACCCTACCTGCCCCTTTATAATATTTCATTATCTGTCCTGTACTTTCTGCCCATCATTTGCTTGAGACCCGTCCATCATTTGTTTAATTTTATCCCCATTAATCATCTGCTCAATTTCCCTCTCTCTTCCTCCCACACATTTATCATTCAGGTGTGAGATCACTGCCCCTTCATCATCTGACTGATTCCCTCTGTTCCGCATGTGTTCAATATGTCCAGCCCACTCCCTAACATTCCCCTCCATTTTTCATCTCCATACGACTTTCTTTCTGATTTACCCAACACTCTTAAAACCTCACCATGTACTTCCCAAAAGTGTGCTATTGCTCCTACTTGCTACTTCTGCAGTTTCTGCAATGACAGAAGAAGGTAATTGGAGCCTGCACTCTATTGTGCACAATATAACCCCCTAAGTAGGCCAATTCATAAGTTGCTAGGTGTCAGATTTGGTCACTGAATCCAAATACTGGAACTTCCTACTCAATAACATCATGTGACTAGCTTTACCAGAAGTGGTTCAAAAGAGTGTTCACTAGTACCACCTTAAGAACAATTAGTGCTGAGCAGCAAATGCTGTCCTTGCAAGCAGCTGTTAAATAATTCTTTTAAAAATGGCCTGTAGACCATAATTTGGGTGACCTGGATACTGCTTGGAGAGATTTCAGTACCTTTTGATGAGTCAGCTTTCTTCATCATTTTAATGAACATGCAAGCAACAAAGAATTTGTCAATGTAAGTGGGTATTCATCAGGCAAGTTGAAATCAAGGGTGGTAGCATCTACAGTGACCAGAGTATGGATAGTGGCCTTTGCTTTGAAGTCATCTGATATTAAAGCAACCGCCTTCCATCCTTATTTCAATCAGATGTACAGGTTGATCATTTCTGAAACTATATTGGAGAAGAACAGAAGATTTCATAGACCATAGATGCTAGGTTGCAACTTTGTTTTCTTCTGGTGTCAAAACTGAACTCTTACACTGTCTCAATTTCAAATTGGATGGTTGCTATAAAAGCATCATAAAAATTGCGTAAAAGGATGTGCAGACAGAGAGTTTAGATAGGATCTCTGCAATGTAACATTTGTTGGCAAGTGTCATGTGCTTATTGTTGGTTGACAGATGTTACACAGGGATGTGTGCTATCTTCTGCACTTTTCTTGAAGCAAGTGCTGTAGAAAGGACTTGTAAAGCTTCAGCTCTGAATCCACACTGATTAATCTTCAACAAGATCTTGAACCATTCATATTCCAGTTTTTGTTGCCTACCTTCAAAGCTGATTGATATGTTGAGGATAAATTAATATTGCATAGTGCGGGTGCAAAGATGAACAAAATTCTGCTGTGGACAAAATAGCAGAAAAGGTAACGTACTATCTGGAGATTTTAATCTCTGTCTGTCTGACTGCTGAGGGTCTACTATGGACAGAAGAACAAAAGAAGTGGCTGCAATAGTAAATTTTGAAAGATCTGAATGTTTTTTTTCATTTGACCCATTGCTACTGGAAATTTGTAACAAGTTTCACATGTGTAGTCACCCTGGATATTATTGCAAAAGGCCAAGCCATTTGAGAATGATAGTCAAGAAAAGGAAAACAAGAGGGAGGCAACTCTGCATTTAGCTGAATGTGTCCTAAAAGAGGAAGAAAATATTCTTGGCCCATTGAATGATTTCTAGCTTTAGCATCAATATGCTTTCACCTTAATTAAAGGAGTAAATTAATTTCATGTCATGAGGTGAATAAAAGTGCTGCTAAGATTTTAAACTGGTGAAGCTGTGGGAAACACCATAACAAGTATTAGGAATTAGTAATTTCAATGCAAGGAGACAAGAAATGAGCTACAAATTATTCAGAAGTCCGTATCATACAATATTTACATTCGCTCAACCACTTCCACCTTCATTTCTTCTGTGTTCACTTTGTTTGCTCCAAGCCACGGCTGCAATTTCATACTCAAAATTTGCTTAGTTTTTGGCCCTCCAATTATCTCTTATGCCCCCTTTTGCCACTGACTGTACCTGAACCAGAGTTCACTCTCCTTTATTGAACTTCTGACACTGTTGTCTATGCTCCCCATCACAGAGGCAACCTGTTTATAACATGTAATTTTATCTTTTCCTGTGCTTAATCTTTCTGTATTGAAACCCATTTTAAGGTTTTAGGACAGCTCTGCTGTTCTCACCCATCTATCTGCCACTTCCACCCTCCTCAAGCTCACAGGTTCATCCAAAACATTGCTGCCTGTATCCTATCCTTCACCTTTTCTCCATCGCCCTTGCTCTTGCAACTGATCCCTTAGGACCTCAAATTTAAATGTTTGATCCTGTGTTTGAAGCAAATTGCTCTGGCCTCTGATCCAGAATTGTTTTATTTTGTACTTATGTGGTTGCAGTATCTCTTACTTCTGGCATGTCAATCATGTACTTTGTAGACTTGATTTATGCTTAGAAGCATTTGTTTACTTTCAATTAAGGGCATCCAATGTTATTAAGGAATTGGTTCTTAACTTTTTTTCAAATCTTAACTGGCATTATTTCTTCTGATTAGTCTCATGATTATCAAAATTATTTCACTTTGATTGACCCAGTCTCTTAACTTTTTTTCATTGCCACGCAAGTTTATTCAGGATTAACCTCAATCGGATTTTAGGAATGTGTACTTTTACCTTCCTGTACAGCTATTAATCCAGAAATGGGGATTTAGTTTAGAGAGAGTGTGTGCTGTATAAATATAAAAGGATTTCACAATGAATAGCAGTAGTAATAATGTCTAAGAAGTAAAGTTAAATTAAAAAGGGTAATTTCTTTTTCTTTACAGTGGTAACGTTCTCTTTTACAAAACTCTTTGTTGAGAAGGCAAGAAAATTGCTTTTAAAATCATCTTATTCTGAAAATAATAAACTTGTTTTATTTTTTTGACATAGTATATTCTTTTTTATTGGAACACTTGTGTTAAATTGAACAATTTTTTATCAAAATGTGTACGTTAAAATAATGAAATGACAGAATCTCAGTTTTTATGTGGAATTTCTAACATGGTTATAATATTTAATATCACACATAGTTTCGGACAACACATGATATATCTAGTGTTTTGGCTGCAAAGAAAAAATCCTTCTGCCTCTAAAATAGTTGTAAGTATAAGATTGCAGTTTCAGAGGCATTATTTAATTACAGTAAAATAATGTGAGCTTGAGAAGATTGGCATTGTCACTAGTTCTCAAAAGAACTGCAACAGCTGTACAATGAAGATGTGAAATGGGAACAAAAACAACTGCATAATCTCTGGCAAAGAAAACACACATATACACACACACTCTACAGTTCTGCAGAGGCCACCAAGAATTCTCTGGTGATTGACGTTCTTTCTGGCTTTTTCTATGTGCAGTGTTGAAACGGGTGGAATCATATAGACTTAGCTGTTTCAATACCAGCTTCCCCAGTACAGGGGCTATTTTTTTTTAAAGAGGTCTAACTCAAACCAGATGTCGTACCTAGCCCTATAGTTTGCTTCTGCCAAACTTATCAGAGGTCATAGTTCTGAGCTTTGGGTTCAGGAAAGATTCTTCCATAAACTGTAATTCATAGAAGATTTAACCTTGGTGGAAAGAATAATATGTGTCTGCATAATCTAAATTTATTTTAATAACTTTCTAGGATATAGTTTCTTTTTAAAAAGAGATTATTAGCAAGATGCTAGGATAGATTGCTTTATATTAACAAGATAAGGTAGCTGGATGTAGCATGTAATTATTATAAATCATTCCAGCTAGAACTGAATGTGTGGCCTATCTTTTTGTTATAAAGCTCCATTTGACATGCAATCTTGCACAAGACACCACTGATATCCTCTTATTGCTAATAAAATCCAACTGGCAGAGTAAAGCTAGAAATCCTTTGACACCTGGAAAGGCATGTTAAATGTGATGGATGGCAACACAAAGAATCTTTTCAAGGGCATCATGCCCCTGAAATGTCCTACTGTAGCGTGGCCTGATCTGTGTATGCAATAGAAGTGACCTTGCATATTAACCATGCTCAAAGGCCTGTCTTCTGCTGTCTGAATGAGCAGAGCTGGTCAGTTGTGGGTGTGGGTTCCAGGGGTAGGATTGGAGTCAGTTAAAAGGAGGCTCAGAAAGGATGGAATGGGAAGGGAGGGTCAGAGCAATTAACCTCATGGTAGTAATTGGGACCTTGAGACTAGTCAGGGCATTGACTGGATGGGGTCATCATACACTGCTATTGGGGATGCATCAGGGCTAGCTTGCAGGATGATGATCAAGTCGAGGGATTATTGACCAGAGCTGAGGTGGAAGGGGATATGGATGGTGACAGGCTACATTATCTATGCTCTAATCATACGTTGATGAAAATTACAAAGCAGTGTACAGATGCGTCTTACGCATCATTGGATGCCACCAATCATGTTGGGTGCCTCTGTTCCTTAGCACAGCGGGAAAATTGAGGTCCTTGTGGTCTGATTTCAGTTATCAGTTGTTTGTCTTAAGAAATTTAGTCGTGTGCACACAAAAACATTGTACTCCATGACAGAATTTCTTAGCACTGCCCTTTTTGTGTGTTATTCCAAGGAGGATGGGGAATGTGATGTATAATGATATTTACCTAACTTTGATCAGTGAAACAAGAGGAAAAGGGTCATGATCATGATCAAACCTGCAGTTGCACTGTGGGAGGAGGAAAGATAAATACTCCTGCGATTGCCACAGTTAAGATGGAACTCTACAGAAATTTGGTACGAGTTCTTGTATTTCTTGCACTTTAGTGATTGTACAAATTTCAGCATCTGCACACATTTATGGATGTATTAAACATACACATAAGAGTACTGCAAATCTAAATTTATGTAATATTAACTCAATATTGAATGTATGAACTTTTGTGGTCTTCGTGTGTGCAGTAAACGTAAGCACTTTACGCTGTCCATTGTAATTCAGAGATGAGTTAATCATGGAGGAGCAGTGCATATTTTACAGCAACTTTCCTATTTCTGGATTTAACTCCTTGTGTTTGCCCAGAATTGCTATCTTACTAGCCCATAAATAACAGCATATCATTTATTATTTTTGTAGCAAACTCTGGATTAATGTCTTTTTCTGAATTTGTCGATGTTAAAACCAGACCCAATTCATTGCACAGTTAAAGTAGATAGAATTGAATTCTGCCAGTTTATGAGGATATCACATGACAATCTTATTGTTCTTGGATATGAACAAGATGCAAGTTAGTTTCATTAG
The DNA here is from genome assembly GCF_009764475.1 of Pristis pectinata. Taxonomy (NCBI): domain Eukaryota; kingdom Metazoa; phylum Chordata; class Chondrichthyes; order Rhinopristiformes; family Pristidae; genus Pristis; species Pristis pectinata. Next base: position 118,182,258 of record NC_067407.1, read on the forward strand.
TTTTGCAATGAAGTGTGGGGCATTTTTTTCTTTAAAACAATTCTGGAAATGTTTTAGGAGAGAAATTCAATTATAGCAGGAATTAAAGCAGAAAATGCTGGAAACACCTTGGGTAGAGAATACCTGTGTAGGGATAAACAGATTTAACATACTAAAATGAAAATAAACTGCTGGAGGAACTCAGTGATTCAAGCAGCATCTGTGGAGGGAAGGGAATGATTGACGCTTTAGGTTGAGATGTCAAGCTTTGCTTTCCTTCCACAGATGCTGCCTAACCCACTGAGTTCCTCCAGCAATTTCTTTTGCTCTAGATTGCAGCATCTACGGTCTCTTGTGTCTCCATCAATGCTGTTAACATTTTGGGTCAATGTCCTTTCACTAAAACTGGAAGATATATGGAGTTAAACAGTTTTTAATACAAGTCCCAAGGGAGGGGGCAGGAACACAAGAGCCAAATGTGTATGTGATGGGACTGAGGGCAGATATGATTAAAGGACAAAAGTTATGACAGTCCAAGGCCCTGATTTTTACTTAATATTACCAGCATCCACAGTACTTTGATTTTGTGGACCTATTCAGTGTACGGACATGAGAGTAAAATCCACCTTTTAGGAAATACCCCTGAAAGAATAGCTGTTTTATATGTAATTAATATTTCAAATTCATGCATTGTTCCAGTTTTATTCAGTCATTAATTACAGAAAACAGGTGACATTTTCACATGCCACATTTCCACATGCTAAGAAAAAAAGTACAGTTTACTAAGACATGGTTCAAGGACTTCAGTACAAATTACCACAAAATTTAAAATATAAAAGGTGAAGATGGGAAATAGAGATTTGTTGACATTTGATTGGATTTTTATATTTGAGGACTGACAAGTGGAAAGAAAGGCTGAGGAGAATTTTGACATCCTGGGAAAGTGCAAATTAGTGTAAGAAGCAATTGTGGTGATTTCTGACTTCAACAAATAGGGCTAGACAGAAGAGTAACCACTTGACTGGATAATATACTTTGGTACTTTAGATGAATGAAGGAAAAATCCAAATAACAATTATTGAAATGTTGATAAAATAGAGAGGTACAAGTTAGGTTGTGACATATAACAAGAGGCCAGAGGCAAGATGTGAAACAAGTATTGTCTATCAGAAAATAACTTGACAGACTTATCTTTGCAGTTTGCTAAATCACAGAAGTTTGTCATATAATTGCCGAGTCTCAAAAGAGGTCCCTGTCAAACACCTTCTGTGTTTGCACTACCAAAGAAATGTGTTTTGCAAACCTGCATCTAGTTATTTCTGCAGAAGTTCTTACTTACAGTAAGACCTGATTGACATTTTTTGATGGCAGCTTTTCATGAAAAGCTGTTAACTTGTAGAATCTGGTTATGGAGCAGAGACAGACTGACTTTGTTCTGTTGCTGGGATCTGTCCAACCTAAACAGGACCCTGCACCTGAATTTAATACAGCTACGCAGTGTAGACGGGCAGCATTTTTTTTGCATGGCTAGTTCTGATATGTTTCCAAACCTACAGCAGAAGAAAGTTATGCTCTGAATCTCCTCTTTGGTTAGATTGCTTTAATTGCTTTTTTTGTGTTTTGTCTTCCCCTTGCCATTTTGGATTAGAAAAACACGTTAGTTGTCAGTCTCTGCTGAAGAGTTTGTTTTTCTCCTTTTGATGACAGCTATAGAACCCAGGTGCAAATTTTTTCAGCTGTATCATGAAACTGAACCAGTCAAAAACATAGTATGTAATTAATGCTTCATGGAGAGTATAAAATAACATTTTTGGTTTTAAATTTTAGGGATTATATTACCAACAGGCTGGGTAATATTCTGCTCTTTATGATCCTGGATTGTTCTATTAGAGTCTTCCCAAGATTATATGTGCTAAACTACACAACTGATGTAGAATGGTATCTAAACATCTGCTTTTGACTGTGTTCAGTTCATTCAACTTACTCAATCACATTGAATCAAAATCAGATTTATTATCACCGACATATTTCGTGAAATTTGTTGTTTTGCAGCAGTGGTAGTGCAAAGACATAAAAATCTATAAATTATAAAAATAAATAATTAGTTCAAAAAAATGGAATAATGAGGAAGTGTTCATAGGTTCATGGATTGTTCAGAAACCTGATGGTGGGGAGAAAGAAGCTGTTCCGGAGTCATTGAGTGTGGGTCTTCAATCGTTGATTGTGCTGCAGACGGTGGTTGTATTTATACCTTATTGTGAATTTCATCAGTTATACATTATTCTGAGGAAGTGCCTTGTGGAACTGATCATCTTAACTCTGTTTTAATTCTATAGCCTTAATTCTGTCTCTTTAAACAGACAGGGACTGATCACTGGTGGCTTAGTTCCATGTTAGTACTAAATTTCCTGGCAGTGCAGCCTTTCTGGCATGACTCTGCACATTGCTATGATAATCCGAGTCAGCTGTGCAGAATCCTACTTCTGGTGCTTCTCATCTTGTTCCCTTATCAAATAGCAAAACAAAATTCCAGCTCACTAAATTACCACCCACTGTTCCATGATGTGAAAATGACCTCTGCAATCACGCAATGATGTTTTAATTGATGAGACATCTTGTTTTTCTCCTGAAACTATAATAAATGTTTTTTTTAAATCTAGTTGCTGGGAAAATGCATGTTTCCCACTTGGAGTTAGAACATGCTTGGATTACTGCTGACTCTATATTGTTCTAAACACTAATTCCGTTATGTCTGAAAATCTGCTATTTTTATGCAATTTAATCCATAATTAGAACATTTAACAGAGATCATTCCTTTCCTTGATCAAGCTGCAATTTTTCTCTCCAGTGATGTTATTGACTCATGTTAAATGCCATACCTGACTATTAAAGATTTTCCAAATTGGGCATTAGTTAGTTGTATATTTAATAATTGTTTGAATGAATTATCCTAATTAATGTGAGTTCCCTAAAGAATTCTTTAAACTTGAGAAATCAAAGCTGCAGTTCCCTATAATTGAAACTTTCTGCCTTTAACAATAGGAAATAGGATATTTACCACTTAAGTGCTATTTTCTTCCTAAGCTTTTACTCTTAGTCATTTAAAATCAGAAAATCTGTACTGTCATTACTGACATTTGATCTTTACCCCAAAATTCCCTGCAGATGTAACCTCAAAATACAGGATCAAAGATTGTAGATAATGAAAGTGATTTCCCAGTGGGAGAAATGGATCATTTCCCAAGTCATCTCTTCAGCAAACACATTTTTAGCTCTCTTGTGAACATCAAAATGTTTAATTTGAAGGTTGCAAGAATGGTGCAGCTTTAAATTAACACTGCACTGACTGCAAAACCAGTATTTATTTCTTAGGGCATGAAGATGAAAACTGTATACAATGCACCGAATGTGGTCTTGGCAATGCCTCATACAATCTCAGCAAGATTACCTACATTTTATTTTTACTCCCATCCCTTTGCAATAAGTACAAATGTACTATTTGCTTTCTGGTTCAGTACTGTCATGCTTAGTTGAAACTCTTGACTGCCGACTCCAATCTTTGTCACGTGGTCTCTATTATTGCACCTGCTCACATGCTGAACCATCATCCATATCTTTTTTTTACTCCTTAACTTGATTATTCCAATGTTGTTCTGTCTGACCCCCTGCCTTCCACTATCTACAATCCTGAGCTCATCCAAAGTACTCATGTTGTGTTTTAATCGTAGTCAAGCCCTTGCACTCATAACCTCCATGCTCACTAAAATTCTCAACTTTTCAAAACTCTGCAAGTTCTCCCTCATCCTTTTCTCTTTAACATCTGTCAGCCCCACAACCCTGCTTGGTCTGTGCACTTCTCTAGTTTCAGCTCTTGTATATCCTTGAATGTAATTGATTTTAAGCATTCAGATGCTTACACCCTAAGTTCTGGAATTCTCTCCACTTCATTTCACCATCCTTATATTTCTCTTCTTCAATCTTTTTATTAGTTTCCAAATTAATACAGATTAATATATAACATCGATGTTTGTACATGTAATACAAAGAGATCAGGAGAACAATCATGGCATAGATAATCATAAAGAATAGTAAAATATAAAAAAAATCTGTAGATCCCACAATCTCTTAGTAAATGAATATAATATGAAAGAAAGGAAAGAAAAAGATTTATTGCGTATATAAAAGAAAGGAAAAAAAAACCCAAATCAATAAGAAAAATTATAAACAATGTATCAAACCAAACTGAAAAAAAAAATTTAAAAAGAAGACAAAAAAAAAAGAAAAAAAAAAGACTGGACTGAAATTTCTCAATAGAAACAGAGCAATATTATGTCGTCAACTCCGTTCCTCTAAATTGGAAAGTTATTGAAAGGGGATCTATATCATGTGAAAATATTGAATAAATGGACTCCAAATATCCTCAAAATTAAGCGAAGGATCAACAGTACCACTCCTAATTTTTTCCAAGTTTAAACATGTGATATAGTTTGAGAGAACCATTGAAAAGTAGTAGGGGGTATTGGATCCTTCCATTTAAGCAAAATGGATCGTTTGGCCATTAATGTAACAAAGGCAATCATACGGTTAGCGGAAGCAGATAAATGGCCAGACTCTATCCTTGGTAATCAAAAAATTGCAGTGATAGGGTGAGGTTGTAAATCAATATTCAATACAGTTGAGATAATGTTAAAAATGTCTTTCCAATATTTTTCCAAAAGAGGACAGGACCAAAACATGTGTCAGAGAAGCCACATTCGATTTACATCTGTCACATATAGGATTTATATGGTGATAAAAACGGGCTAGCTTATCTTTTGACATATGGGTTCTACAAACTACCTTAAACTCTCTCAAAGAGTGTCTGGCACACATTGAAGATGTATTAACTAAATGAATAATTTTCTTCCATGTCTTTGTAGGTAAAGATGTCTGGAGTTCACTTTCCCATTCATTCTTAATTTTGTCCAGTGATTCTGGATGTATTTTCATAATTAAATCATAGATTATTGCTATCAAGCCCTTCTGATAAGGATTAAAACCTAAAATTTTTTCTGTAATTTCAGTTTTGTATGGTGTCGGAAAAGAGGGTATCATAGCTTTTAAAAAATTTCTAATCTGCAAATATTGAAAAAAGTGTGACCTAGAGAAATTGTATTTGTTAGACAGTTGTTCAAAAGATGAAAAACAGTTATCAATGAATAAATCATGAAAAAATACTATTCCCTTCCTTTTCCATATAGAAAAAGCTGAGTCAACTCTGGATGGTTAAAAGAAAAAATTAGATTGAATGGGACTTGACAAGTTAAATTTATTCAGTCCAAAAAATTTATGAAATTGAAACCATATTCGTATTATATGTTTAACTATTGGGTTAGTCATATGTTTACTTAATTTGGTAAATGCAAAAGGGAGTGAAGCTCCTAAAATAGAAACTAATGAAAATCCAAGTACTGATTGATGCTCAAGGTGTACCCATTTGGGACATTGAATTACATCTAAATCTTGTATCCAAAAAATTAAATATCTGATATTAATTGCCCAATAATATAATCTAAAGTTAGGCAGGGCCATACCACCATCCTTTTTTAGTTTTTGTAAATATTTCTTTCTTAACCTTGGGTTTTTATTCTGCCAAATATATGAAAGAATTTTAGAATCAATAGTGTCAAAAAAAGATTTTGGAACAAAATTTAGAATCGCTTGAAATAAATATAAAAATTTTGGTAAAATATCCATCTTAACTGTATTAATTTGGCCTACCAATGATGATGACAGTGGAGACCATTTAGTAAATAATTGTTTAACATGGTCAATTAAAGGCAACAAATTAACTTTAAATAAGTCCTTACGTTTCTTGGTAATTTTAACACCAAAATACATAAAATAGTCAGTTACTAATCTAAAAGGTAATTGCCTGTAAATTGGGGTTCGCATATTTAATGGTAAAAGTTCACTCTTATTAAGATTTAATCTATAGCCATAAAAAAAACACTAAACTGATCTAGTAGTGATAGTACTGTGGGGATAGATTCCTCCAGATTAGAAATATAAAGTAACAGGTCATCTGCGTAAAGAGATATCTTATGAATCTTCTGTCCGCGAGTAATGTCACATATATTTGAAGAGTCCCGGAGTGCAATAGCCAAGGGTTCCAAAGCAATATCAAACAATAAAGGACTTAAAGGGCAACCTTGTCTAGTACCTTGAAAAAGCCTAAACCAAGGGGATCTTTGATTATTAGTAAGTATTGAAGCCATAGGTGTATAATAAATCTGCTTAATTGCAGATATAAATTTAGGGCTAAAATCAAATTTTTGAAGTGTAATGAATAGATATTCCCATTCGACCCTGTCAAATGCCTTTTCAGCATCTAGTGAGACAACACATTCTGGAATTTGGGATGAAGGGGTATATATAATATTCATTAATCTCCTAATATTAAAATATAAATAACGATTCTGAATAAATCCTGTCTGGTCTTCAGAGATAATTTGTGGAAGAACCTTTTCCAATCTAAAGGCCAATAATTTGGAAAATATTTTTGAATCTACATTTAATAAAGAAATAGGTCTATAAGATGCACAATCAGTGGGATCTTCATCCTTTTTAAGAATTAAAGAAATAGTTGCTTCATAGAAGGATTGTGGTAGTTTACCCACTGATAGGGCATCCTTAAAAAAATTTTTGCTAACCAGGGAACAAGAATATCAGAAAAGGGTTTAAAAAATTCGGCTGTATATCCGTCAGGGTCGGGTGCTTTACCAGAGTTCATTGAAAATATTACTTTCCTTATTTCTTCCTCTGAAATGGGTGCATCTAATGTAGGACGTTCATTTAAAGATAATTGGGGAATCTTCAAATCTCTTAGAAATTCATGCATTGATGTAGAATCCTCAGGGGATTCTGATTGGTATAAAGAATAATAAAATTCTTGAAAGGATTTATTAATTTGAACATGATCTATCGTGTAGGTACCATCTGGTTTACGAATTTTATTAATCTGACGTTTAGATAAAGTAGCTTTCAATTGGTTGGCCAATAATTTACCAGATTTGTCACCATGTATATAAAATTGACTTCTGGTTTTAAGTAGTAGATTTTCAATTGAAAATGTTAATAATAAACTATGTTGTAATTGGAGTTCTGTTCTCTTTTTATAAAGCTCCAGATTAGGAGTATCAGAATATTTTTTATCGATTTCTTTAATCTTATCAGCTAATACACATTACATTATTAGTTCGTTTTTTCAATCCAGCGGAATATGAAATAATTTGACCACGGATATATGCTTTAAAAGTATCCCATATTATCCCACTGGAGATTTCTTCAGTAAAATTAGTTAAAAAGAAAAATGAAATCTGTTCTTTAATAAACTGGACGAAATCTAAGTCTTGTAATAGAGAAGGGTTAAATTGCCATTGTCTGACATCGAAGGATACATCTAATTTAATTGATAATTTCAATGATGCATGATCAGAAATGGCAATTGCATCGTATTTACAGTCCATAATAAGTGGAGTAGTCTAGCATCAATAAAAAAATAATCAATCCTCGAGTAATTATGGTAGACATGGGAAAAGAATGAAAATTCTTTATCATATGGGTGTAGAAATCTCCAAACATCTAAAGTTCCGGATTCAACTAAGAAGGAGTTAATAAAGGCAGTGGATTTGTTTGGAAGTGCAGGATTTGACACAGATCTATCCATCGAAGGGTTTAAACAGCAGTTGAAATCTCCACCCATAATCAAAGTGTATTCATTTAAATTAGGAAAAAATGCAAACAGATGTTTAAAAACATTCAGGGTGATCTGCATTGGGTGCATAAACATTAACCATAGCAATTTTTTTATTATGAAGTAAACCAGTAATTAATAAAAATATACCATTTGGGTCTGATATTGTCTCATGATGGACAAATGAAATTGAGGAGTCTATAAAAATAGAGACTCCTTTCACCTTTGCTTGTGAATTTGAATGAAACTGTTGACCCCTCCAAAATCTAAACAAAAACATTGATTATCTTTCTTCCTGATATGAGTCTTGGGCAAAAATGATCTGAGCATTTAATCTGTGGAAAAACTTTAAAGATCTTCTTGCGCTTGACCGGATTGTTTAAACCATTAATATTCCATGAGATAAAATTAATAGTCTTATCCATTTTAACAGATTAAAAAGTGTATGGTATGTAAAGGGTTAATCTTGCTATACAAGAGTCCTACTAGCAGGAAGAAGTAAAAAAGTTCAAAGAAGAAGCGGATATGACGGCAATTTAGACATATTTGTAGTTCATCAGTCCAGAAGAAAAAACCTAAAAACAGCCCCACCGCCCTCCCCCAACAGTTCGAAAACTGGCCAATAGGCAGCCAGAAAGCTAACCGCTAATTGAACTAACCCCAGTTCTATTGGTGGCAGAAGTCCAAGTTGAAAAAAAATATAAACCACGTATGGTTAGTCTAAACAGGCTATCGACATAGTCAAAACAAAGTTATCAAACTAACAACAATAGTTGTGGGATTGAAACAGAGCCAAAGGGCGTTAACAGTCAACATTTAAAATATACGGTTTTATAATTATTTCGAAAAGAAAGCAAGCGATCAGTCATTTTGTTAAATTCTTAATTATTATTAAAACAAAACATTAAAAATATTAAAAGAAGGAAAAAGAGAGGTTTAAATCTAGAAATTAATTGCATAATAAAGCAAGTAGGTAGTAAATCAAAGGAAAAGCTCTGTGTCTCTTCCACATTTCTTAGCTTCTAAAGTTAAAAGCTAGTTCATAAGAAATTCTTCAGCCTCTTGGACGGATTTAAACCATTTGCGAGATTTATCAGGTAGTGTAGTTCTCAACCTTGCTGGGAATAATAATGCAGGATGATAATTGCTTTGATAGAGACGAGCCATAATTGGTTTGTAGGTCAGCCTTTCTTTCATAACTTCTGGGGTGTAATCTTCAACTATTCGAAACTTCCATTGTTTAAATTGAATCATTCCACGTCCACCAGCAGTACGAATCAAGAGTTCCTTGGTGTTGACATAATGAAATCTCAATATTACTGGCCGAGGTTTTTGGTCCGGGGCAGGTTTGGATCTTATTGCTCCATGAGCTCTATCAAGAATAGGCTGAACAGGAAACATTTCGGAACCAAACACATCGACCAGAAGTTTAGAGAAAAAATCAGTAGGGTTACCAGTCTCAGTGTTCTCTGGAAAACTGATGATTCTTAAATTTCTTCTCCTGCTGCGGCCTTCCAGGTCGATGATCCTCTGTTGTTGCTTTTCCAGGTTTTGGTTGGTCATAATTAAGGCTTTTTCAAGTGAGTGGAGTGTGGCATCTCTCTCTTGACCGGCTTGGTTGAGTTCAGCAATTAATTGCTTTTGTTTGGCATTTTCCTGGATAAGTGTATTTTGTCTGTCTTCAAAGTCCTTTAAAATGGACTTCAATTCGGCAAAGCTCTGGTCGAACTTTTTATCCAGATTAGAAATAGCTTCCAAAGTAGGTTGGTCTCCATTACCTTTGCCATTAGCTACGCTTTAGATCTGGTGTTCATTTCAACAGTTAAAAATCAAAATTAAACGTGCCAGTATTGTAAAAGACTTATTAAAGAGTGGTAAATGGAAGGTTAAAAAGTGACTGGAACAAAGCCAAGTTGTGACTTAGTCCATCGAGCGCCACCAATAGACTCACCATCCTTATATTTCTCATTAAGAAGTTCTTAAAACCTAATCCTTAAACCATGGTCTTGACTACTTCAGGTGGCTCCCACTTTTTCTTTACATGGCTAAGTGTGATATATTGTATGACAATACATCATTAGTGCTTTTGGAATATTTCACCATGTTAAAAATTGTATATAAATGCATGCTTTTTATTTCAATTACAAAATAAACTTGACTATATATCTCGTAAAGACTCTCTAAATAATGACATTGAATACATATGCAAAGGTGTTACACTAAATCTTCACAAAACACTGTTTTGACCTTCTGGATGATTCTAGAGCTCGCACTTTAGGTAAAATATGTACACATGTACATTGAAACACACAGTGAAATACGTCTTTTTGCACAGTGTTCTGGGGGCAGCCCACAAGTGTCATCACGCTTCCGGTGCCAACATAGCATGCCCACAACTTCCTAACCCGTATGTCTTTGGAATGTGGGAAGAAACTGGAGCACCCGGAGGAAACCCACACAGACATGGGGAGAACGTACAAGCTCCTTACAGAACGCAGCTGGAATTGAACCCGGGTTGCTGGCGCTGTAATAGCGTTACGCTAACCACTACACTACCATCAGAGGTCTTAGGTATGGTGCAAAGCAGAGTAGTTCCTTAGAATAGTTCTAAGGAATAAAAGATAGCTTTTGTGTGGACAAATTAGAGAAACTGATGTTATTTTCATACAGAGAAGGTAAAGACGAGCTTTGAAAGAGACCATATGAACAATTTATTGCAAAGGACAGCCTGGGAAGTGAAAGCATAAGATTTAAGGCAATTGATAAAAGAATCAGGTGAGTGGGAAGGGCTGGCATAGCAGAAATTACACCCTGAGTTGTCATCTGGAATGTGTAGTATGCAGGGAGAAGTAACCAATTCAATAACTTTTATAAGTTGAAATTGGATAATTACTTGAAAGGGGAAAAGTATGAGGGCTATGAAAAGAGCAGGAATGTGGAATGAAGAGAAAAGAGCCAGTATAGGTATAATGTCCCGAATGGCTTTCTCTGTTGTATCATTCTGAGTCCAAAATAGTATAGGTCAGTGATAATTGCTTCCTTCTGTCCATGCCTTTACAGTGCACGGGCTGCCCCCAGCACATTCTCAGTAACGCAAAAGATGTATTTCACTGTGTGTTTTGATGTACATGTGACTAATAAGTAAATATCTTATTATATCTTTTGCCACAACCTAAGACAAACTAAAGTCATTAATATTTTTATATTTAACAGATGTGTTCAAACCCGACTCTTTACAGGTAATTGACAAACATTCTTTTATAAGAGCTTTCTTGTCATGAACCATGATGTCATTTCATAACACAATTACATCATTTGGCTGCACCTGTAATCCACCGAGAAGACAACACTCATTTTCCACACTCGGAGCAAGTAGTTCGAAAATTATTGCAAATCAGATTCTCCCCTTAAAATAATGTTGAGACTATTCGCTGCTTGTCATTACTTATGCAAATAAGGTACAACGGATTCAGATGTAAAGCAGTTAGCTTGTTTAATTGCCAACATATACAAAAGTTGTTGTTGAATTATGCCATTTCACTGTCAGCTTTGCATAACCTGCATCTGGCTATCCACCTCACAATGGAAATGTACTGAACAGTCTGAAATTGTTGCATCATACAAGCTAAAATCAACACAAACTAAAGCCTATGTATTTCAAGCATGATCACACCGCTTGTGCTAAAAAAGTTACCTGAGAAAGTTTGGGTTCTCATTCCCACAATAACTGGAGTTAGTAAATTTGATTTTCTTTCTTTTACTGGTTCTTTTCTCTCTTTTAATCCAATTTCTTTCCCTCTCTATCTTTCTATTTTGTCATTAAATTCACCCATTCTGATTTACACTTCCTCATTCGTCCTTGTGTTGCTGAATTCAGAATTCTTCAATATGATTTATCAAAGAGAGTTACGGGGTTGCTTGCCATTTTCCCTTGGGTCCCAGGTGCTCCATTTTCTCACTATGATGTTATCAGTTCAATGATGTTATCAGACAAGTGACTTAACAGTAGGCACTGCTGATGTTGTTCAAGAGAAAAATCTGGACCATTATTTTAGTATATCTTTCCACATTGAATCATAAATTTGTGTTAAAGTGTTCTTGTATTGGTTAAAACACAATGTTTGTTATTTTTGTAATCTTGATGAATTTTCTTTTCTATTACTTATTTATTTTTGGGGGTCTGGGTATCACTGGCAAGGCAGGCATTTATGCCCATCTCTGATTGTCCTGGACGAGGTTAAGGTGAGCCTTGAACTACTACAGTCCTTCTGATTAAGGTCTTCCCAGAGCACTATTCAGTAGACTCAGCGACGGTGAAGGACCAGTATACAGTCCCAGGTTTGTATGGTATGCAACCATTTTGAAGAAAGCGTATTGGTTTATTATTGTCACTTGTACCGATGTACAGTGGAAAAACTTGTCTTGCATACCGTTGGTACAGATCAATTCATTACACTTTATTGAGTTTATAAATATTACACTATATTTATCATTCCAACTTATTGAGGTAGTACAGGGTAAAAACAATAACAGAATACAGAGTAAAGTGTCACAGCTACAGGGAAGTGCATTGCAGGTAGACAAAAAGGTGCAAGGTCATAACAAGGTAGATTGTGAGGTCAAGAGTCCATCTCATCATATAAGGGAACCATTCAATAGTCTTATCACAGTGGGATAGAAGCTGTCCTTGAGCCTGGTGGTATGTGCCCTCAGGCTCCTGTATCTTCTACCTGATAGGAGAGGAGAGAGAATGACCCAGATGTGTGGGATCTTTGATTATGCTGGCTGCTTCACCAAGGCAGCAAGAGGTATAGACAAGAGTCCATGGAGGGAAGGCTGGTTTCTGTGATGTGCTGGGCTGTGTCCACAACTCTGCAGATTATTGCGGTCCTGGACTGAGCAGTTGCCATACCAAGCCATGATACATCCAGATAGAATGCCTTTATGGTGTATCAATAAAAGTTGGTGAGTGTTAAAGGGAACATGCCAAACTTCTTTAGCCTCCTGAGGAAGTAGAGGTGCTGGTGAGCTTTCTTGGCCATGGTATCTACGTGGTTGGACCAGGACAGGCTATTGCTGATGTTCAAGGAACTTGAAGCTCTCAACTCTCTTGACCTCAGCACCATTGATGTAGACAGGTGCATGTACACCACCCCCTTTCCTGAAGTCAATGACCAGCTCTTTTGTTTTGCTGACATTGAGGGAAAGGTTGTTGTCAGGACACCATGTCACTAAGCTCTCTATCTCCTTCCTGTACTCCAACTCATCGTTATTTGAGATATGGCCTATTATGGTGGTATCATCTGCAAACTTGTGGATGGAGTTAGAGCAGAATCTGGCCACACAGTCATGAGTGTATGGGGAGTAGAGTAGAGGGCTAAGGACACAGCCTTGGGCACCAGTGTTGAGAATAATTGTGCTGGAGGTGTTGCTGCCTATCCTCACTGACTGTGGTCTGTTGGTCAGGAAGTCAAGGATCCAGTTGCAGAGGGAGGTGTTGAGTCCCAGGTCTCAGAGTTTGGTGATGTTTGCTTGGGATTATAGTATTGAAGGCGGAGCTGTAGTCAATAAACATGAGTCTAACGTAGGTGTCTTTACTGTCCAGATGCTTCAGAGCTGAGTATAGGACCAGGGAGATAGAACTGTTTCAGCAGTAGGCAAATTGCAGTGCGTCGAGGTTTTCCGGGAGGCTGAAGTTAATGCGTTCCATGACCAGCCTCGCGAAGCACTTCATGATGATGGATGTCAGAGCCGCCGGTCAGTAGTCATTAAGGTACTGGGATGATAGTGGTCTTCTTAAAACAGGTGGGAACCTCAGGTGGAAGCATACTGCAGACACTGTGCATTGGTGATGGAGTGAATGAATGTTTAAGATGGTGGATGGCCTGCCAATCAAGTAGGCTGATTTGATGTTAAGCATCTTCAGAGTATTTGGAACTGGGCCTGGGCAAGTGGAGAGAATTCCATTACATTCCTGACTTGGTAAGGTTTTGTCTGTTAGGAGGTGAGTCACTCACTTAAAGGATAGCTAGCCCTTGACCTGCTCTTGTAGTCACTGCATTTATGTGATTGGTCAAGTTGCATTTGGTATTGGTATTGGTTTATTATTGTCACTTGTACCAAGGTACAGTGAAAAGCTTGTCTTACAAACCGATCGTACAGGTCAATTCATTGTTCACTGGTGACCTATAGGGTGTTGTTGGTGGGTGACTCGATGATGGGATGCCATTGAACGTCAAGGGTAGGTGGTTAGACTCTCTTGTTGGAGATGGCCATTTGCTGGCGCTTACGTGGCACAAGTGTTACCTGCTACTTATTACTCTATGCCCGAATGTCATCTAGGTCTTTCTGCATGCAGGCGTGGGCTGCTACATTGACTGAGAAACTGAAAATGGAATTTAATGTTATCAGTGCACAAACCCAGTTTTAACCTTATGACGGAAGGAAAGTCATTGATGTAGCAGTTGGAAATGGTTGAGTCTAGGGCACTGAGAAACTCCTGCAGTGATATCCAGGGGCTGGGATGCCTATTCACTTCAGTTTTAACAGGCATCTTAGTGTCACAATTAGTCAAATGCAGCCTTGTTGTCAACAGCAGTCACTCTCACCTCGTGAATAGAAATCAGTCTTTGGTCCATGTTAAAACCAAGACTGTGATGGGGTCTAAAGCTGTAGTCCTGCTGAAACTTACTGAGCATTGGTGAGGAAGTTTTTGGAGAGTAAATGCCACTTGATAATATTTGACAAGGTCTTCCATCATTTTGCTGATGATTGAAATAGAATTGATTTGGCCAGAATTAGCCAGCTTGGATTTTTCCTGCTTTTTGTGAACATGTTATCTGGGGAGTTTTACACATTGTCATGTGGACACCAATATTGTGATAGTACTGGGACAGCTTGGCTAGAGACATAACTGGTTTTGGAGTGCAGATCTTTAGTACTATAGTGGGGGTGGGGAGGGGGGGGGGGAGGTGGTCTGGTCCTGTGGCCTTTTCTATATACATTTCTTGAAATTGTGGGTTGATTCGAATTGGCTGGAGACTGCAGGGATTGCAGGTGGAAGCTGAGGTGAATCATCTATTTGGCACTTCTGGCTGAACGCGGTGGGCTGCACCATCTTTGAAAATGGAGATATTTTTGGAGCAGCTTCCTCTTGTTAGCTATTTAATTGTCACCACCATTCATCCCTTGATCAAGTCAGGTCGACTCGAGTTTATTGTCATATGCACTGGTACGGTAAGGTACAGTACAATGAAAACTTTGCTTGCAGCAGCATCATAGGTGCAGACAACAAGCAGAAGATAAAGTAAAGATATCTTTATTAGTCACATGTATATCGAAACACACAGTGAAATGTATCCTTTGCGTAGAGTGTTCTGGGGGCAGCCTGCAAGTGTCACCACGCTTCCGGCGCCAACATGGCATGCCCACAACTTCATAACCTCTGCGTCTTTGGAATGTGGGAGGAAACCGGAGCACCCAGAGTAAACTCACGCAGACATGGGGAGAACGTACAAACTCCTTACAGACAGCGGCTGGAATTGAACCTAGGTCGCTGGCGCTGTAATAGCATTATGCTAACTGCTACACCACCATATCCATTAAATTAGACCATACGGTGGAAAAGAAAGATTGTGCAAAGGCAAGACCTTAGTGGGGAAAAAAAGGCAGAATCGAAGACAGATCCATAGTAGTGCAGAGCTGGTCCATAGTGTTCCATTGTTGAGATAGGGTTAGGGTTGTGCAGGTAGGTTCAAGAACTTGATGGTTGTATGAATCATAGAAACATTCAGCACAGAAATGGGCCCTTACAGCCCACCTCATCCTTGCTGACTATGATGCCTATATGCACTAATCCCATATCCCTCTACTATTTTACTACCCAAGTATCTGTCCAAATGCTTCTTAAATGTTGTAATGGTATCTGCCTCCACTACTTCCCCTGGCAGCTCATTCCAAATGTTCTCCACCCTCTGTTTGAAAAACGTATCCCTTAGATCTTCTTTAAATTTCTCTCCTCTCATCTTAAACCTGTGTCCTTTTGTTTTAGACTCCCCTGTCCTGGCTAAGGTTCTGATTATCTATCCTATCTATGCCCTTCATAATTATGTAAACCTCTGTAAGTTCACCTCTCGGCCTCCTATGTTCCAGTGAGAATAAACACAGTCTATCCCATCTGTCCTTGTAACTTCAGCCCTCCATTCCATTCCTGCTGAATTTCTTCTGCACTCTCTCTAATGCTACCATGTCCTTCCTGTGGTCTGGTGACCAGCTGTACACAATGCTGATGGTTGCAAATTGATGGATTAGGTAGTTATTAGCTGGATTGGATTTGACCTGCTTTTTGTTAAGAGGACATAACAGGGCAGTTTTACGCATTCTGAGGTAGCTGGATTGGATTTGACCTGCTTTTTGTTAAGAGGACATAACAGAGCAATTTTACGCATTCTGAGGTAGATGTTTTTTCTGGTACAGCTTGGCTAGAAACACAACAAGTTCTGGACAGCAAATTGTAAGTTCTGCAATGACAATGTTGTCTGGTCCAATGGCCTTTGTTGTCAGCCTTTTTTTGTATATTGCTTGGAGTGAATTATTGGTTGAAAACTGGCTCCTGTGATGGTACGATCTCAGCAGCAACTTAGATGGATCATATATGATATATGAAAGTTAATTTAATTTTGTGAATGGTGCTGACCGGTGGAGAGTAGAGATTATCTGCCTGGGAGTGAATGGATGACACTATGCCCAATTGCCATGCACTCATTTTTGAATTTTCCAATGTAGTGTAAATAAATAAAATGAGAATTGTTTTGTGGATTCTAAACATCTTTGTAGAAGGTAGTATAGTGATAATTTTTATTCTAGCAATAACTATATTAAATAACAATTTTAATATTTCTTTGACATTGTTACAGGATTTTAATTTTTTTTTGCTACTGCAGGCATAAAAATAATCAATCTTGATTACTTATGTACTCTAATTTCTCAAAAATCATCTGGACACAAAGGGGTCAAACTTTTGTATGATTTAAATATCATTTGCTTAAAATTGGCAGGTGGTGACAAAGTGGCCCTTCATTGACCAGAAATTATGTAATGCTGGTTAAACATCAATTAATATTTTCTAACCTAGCTTGAATTATTTGTGGGTTTAATGATTAACTTTGAAAGATCATTACTTTCTTTGAAACAGCTGTTTTAATAATTTAGCCATTTTTTTCAGCTGAATTCATGTTAGATCTGAGAATAGTTAATAAATTTCACATTTTCCAGTTCCATGTTTCCTTGATATTTCTATCATTGTACGAAAGCCAATGCTTGCCCATTTTAAGAAAAATGAAATCAATTTTCACAGTGTTAAATATGACTGCTAGGCATCTTGTATATGTATCCTGCTGAATTCCACTTTATTCTAATCATTTATGTCAGTTTTCTTTGCTTGTCACAAGCCACAAAGACCAATAGGGGAACAATAATTGAATGTATTCAGTTGTTGATTGTATCTGGTGATGGAATGAGTTTTGAGGATTATTTACTTGGAATTCTGTGCTGCATTGTAAATGTGATTTCTTTCTGTTGCCTAGAATCACCTATCTTTATGTGGTGAAAACAGTAACTACAAAGAACTAAAAGCATTGGAATTCACATATTAATTTATTGCAACTCGTTGGCAAGCATTGGTTAGTTGCTGTCTCTGGCACTCTCTCAAAAGAACGCAGAATTGTTACACATTTCACAAAGTATTTTTATCACTGGACAAGTAAATATTCCTAGAAATGCTTTAAATATTATCACTACTTAGCACAATTACAAAGCCATACTGCAAGCAATAGCAAAGAAAACAATTTTCAAAATATCCTCGAGACTCAAGAACTACTGGAGGAACTCAGCAGCTCATGCAGCATCTGTGGAGGGAAAAGAATGGTCGATGTTTTCAGTCAAGACCCTGCATCAGGACTCAATCAGAAATGTTGACCATTCCTTTCCCCCCACAGATCGCTGAGTTCCTTCAAAATGTCCTAAGTTCATATGGTAATTTGTATTGCTGGATGATTTTATATTCCAATCATCAACCCTCCCTCTGGAAAGAAAAAGAAAGATTGTTAGTATATAGGAATACAAGGGGGGTGGGCTGGAGGCTGGTAGGTGATAGATGGAATGAGAGGGGGAGGGGATGATGGACAGATGGAACCATGTAGGGGGAGAGGATGGGAAAGGTGAACAAGGGTAGAAAAAACAAAGGTGGACGGGTGAGTGTGTGTGAGAAGAGAAGACGGGGGGGTATGGGTTACCTGAAATTGGAAAATTCGCTGTTCATAACATTGAGTTGTAATCTACCCAAGCAGAATATGAGATGTTGTTCTTCCAATAGATGTTTGGCTTCTCTCTAGCAATGGAGGAGGCCGACGACAGACAGGTCAGTGTGGGAGTAGGAAGGAGAGCTAAAATGACAAGTACGAGATGGCCATTGCCTTCCAGGTGCATGTCATTTTAATTCTCCTTGCAAGAAGGGTTTGTCCCAATTTTCTCCCCCACCTGGTTTCATTTGCCCATCAACCCCCTTTCATCTGCTAATACCTACCACCTACGAGCCTCCACACCACAGTCAGAATGCTTCCAGAGCCCACAGCCTTTGCTGTATCCAGTGCTCTCAGCTATTTCTTTACTTTGTGTGGAGTTGGTTTGGAGTCACAAACGACCCCAGATTTTCTTCCTTAAAGAACATTAGTGAACCAGATGTATTTTTATGGGAATCCCATTGTTTAATGGCCAGAAAGAATTGTTCTTAATTTAAAAACAAAATCAGTTTTAATTAATTTACTGAATTTAATTTCTATGCATGCAATGAAAGGATAGGAGCTCGTCTCTAGGTCATTAATCCAGGCCTCTGAATTATATGCCCAGTAACATGACCCATTATGTTGTCACACCTGCAAGAATTTAATCTTTTCTAACTCAACAATTAATTAAATTTAAAAAGTCTTGATGCAGGATCTGGTCCCAAACTATAGTCTTGCATCTTTTGCCTCAACAGGTGCAGATTGACCCACTGAGTTCTTCCGCAGCCGTTCTGTTTTTGGTCCAGATTCCAGCATCTGCCGTCCCTTTGGTCTCCACATAGCTTAATTCAGCCTTGGATTTAGAATCTCAAAACAAAAGGTTAGAATTGAGATAATGCAGGATTTACAACAAAAACTGATCCATTTAAAGAAAATAGTAATCCTCTGCATAATTGTACTTAACATTAAGGAACAAAGGAAAGATTGAACAGAGCACAAATTCAACCCAGAGCACAAATTGACCACCTCTCCACCTCAACCCTGCCCACCCTCATGGGGATTTATATTACAAAGGGCCGATCTACCACGAGTGAACTATACAAATAAGTCTGTCTTAAGGGAGATGATTGTTAATCAAGTCCCTTTCCCTGTGGGACTGTTGAAAGTGCAGGTGATCAGACAGTGCCACTTCAGCTATGCTGGTGTCCTTGAAGGTGAATCAGAAGTACTCATCATTCTCATTCTTTTTTATCAGCAGAGCATTCTCGAAGAAGGGAAAGTTGGAAATAATGTAAATGCTCCCATGAATGCATGGGTTTCTCAGCCTAAGTAGATGTTTAACATTTTTTAAATCTTCATATTTTCAATGCAAGGAAAATTTTGAGGTTTCAGCTTTTTGAAACTAATGCTTTTTATTCAGGTTGACAATGTGATAGTGTAATATAATGAAAGAAAGCTCTAAATGTAGAAACATCTAATGGTTTTGAATAAAGGTCTCTGTCCACCCCTATAATACTGATAAAGCTGTTTGTTCAGTTTTTTTTTACTGCTGCAGCCAAAGACTGAGGATTCTTCGTGCCCACCTCATTCTTGGACCACAGCCGTGAAGGTGTGAGCTGATGTACAGCCTGCTCTAAAGTAGAGCAGATGTCCAGAGTTCAGATTTCAAGGGAAGCACTAGCTCATGCTTGGAAACTTCACAGCTCACCCATGGGTTTCTTCCCCACCCATCTTTATTTTCCTTCACTTCCTGCTTACTATTCATTTCTCTTGCAAAGTCTCCAGCAGAGTGATCCTTGTAGACAAAAAGCTGTAAAGACAAATGTTGGCATGAGAATTGGAAAAGTATTTGAGATAAACAGTTGCAGCAGAAGATTTGCAAGGTAATGTAAATTAGTTGTGCAGTTGAAGAAAAATACCAAATGAACCAAGGATGCTTAAGTTACAATTGCACATCATAAATATAGAATTAAAAAATGAAATTGAATTGGAAGAGGTGACTCAGAAATAGGAGTAACAATACACTCTAGAAAATGAAATTAAAAAATCAAATAAATTTCTGAAATATAAATTGTCAGAAAATGGATTTGTCAAGCACTATTTGGGTTTATTTTGTGAAATTCCTTCTGTCAATGTTAATTTGAAATAGTGACAGTACAAAATGAAATCATTATACTAAAATTATGAACAAAGTAAGAATATGCTATTATAACTCTATTTTTTACCAAAGAAACAAAAATATACATAAAGTCCCAAGTGAAGATTAAGATTAATGTTAAAAAGTACATGATCTTGAAGTAAATAAAGTGAAGTGTAAGTTGTACATTTTGTTAATTGTATGTTCAGCAACCACAGTGTGGGAACAATGAGGATGGGCATATTCCATTACACTCCTGACTGGTGTTAGAAATGCTGTGGCTTTGTGAGATCAGGAGGATAGACATTCATCAGCTTCCACCCTGCTTGTAAAATTACATTAATGTGGCTAATAGAACATAGAACAGTACAGCACAGGAACAGGCCCTTCAGCCCACGATGTTGTACCAAACTAATTAAGCCAATGGCACCTAATTACACTAATCCCTTCTGCCTGCACATGCTCCATATCCCTCCATTCTTTGCATATTCGTGTGCCTACCTAAGAACGCTTAAATGCCTCCATCATATCTGGCTCCACCAGGTACCCAAAACTCTATGTGGGGGGGAAAAACTTGCTTTTCTGAAAAAGAAAAAAATTATCTTTGAACATTGCCCCTCTCACTTTAAATGCATGCTTGTTAGTATTAGAATTCTGACCCTGGGGAAAAAGATATTGATTGTCAACCCTGTCTATGCCTCTCATAATCTTGTAAACTTCTATCAGGATTCCCCTCAGCTTCTGCTGTTCTAGAGGCAACAACCCAAGTTTGTCCAACCTCTCCTTATAGCACATGCCCTCTAAACTGAGCAGCATCCTGGTAAACCTCTTCTGTGCCCTCTCCATAGCCTTCACGCCCTTCCTATAATGGGGCGCCCAGAATTGAATGTAATACTCCAGATTCAGCCTAACCAGAGTTTTATAAAGCTGCAATATAACTTCCTGCCTCTCGAACTCAGTGCCTCAACTAATAAAGGCAAGCATGCCATACACCTTTTTTACCACCCTGTTGGCTTGTATGTCCACTTTCAGGGAGCTATAAACTTGGACCCCAACAACCCTAATATTATAGTTATTATATTGTTATTATTAAATTATTGTTATTATTATTAAACCTTGAATGCTCCATGCATTCTGTTGAATTAGGGTTGGTTTCTTCGCCTAATATCTTCGCCTTAAACCTTATACTATAAGCTTTCTTGCAAATGGTAAAGGCCTCTGCCACAATGAGAATGAAGATGCTCATTGAACTTGCTGTCTTGCTGTTCTTGTTCATAACCTGCCTACAGACAACTATCATTATTCTGGTATGTACCTATTCTAACATGTACTTAGTATTGTTCCTGACTCGCTCCGTGCATTCTGTTGAATCAGGGTTGGTTTCTTTGCCTGATGGTTATTGAAGTGATGGATCTCTTGGGCTACAAGATGGTATGCATTGCTTTTGAAAATGGCTTGAATGTATTTGAGATGCTGGATCTACTTTCAGTTAATCCTATACAATAACAGTTCAGGGATTTGTGTAGAGTGTTTTTTTCTTGTTCTTTGAGATTTATTTAATATTTCCTTCATGAAATGTGAGCTTTGTTAGCAGGTCCAGCATATATTGTTCATCCCTAATTGTTTCTGAGAAGGCAGTGGTGAAATGTTGCCTCAAACCATTCTAGTCTGTCTAGTGAAGCTATTCCCATGGTGCTGTTAGAGAGGGCGTTTCAGGATTTAGACCCATCATCAAGAAGCAAAAATATGTTTCCAAGTCAGGGCCATATGTGATTTGGAGGGAACCTTTAGTAGTGGTGTACCCAAGTATCAACTGCCCTTGTCTTTCTTGGTGGCAGGTGATCTTTTATCATTTAATGTCTAAAATTTTATTTTGATGGTCGAAGATTGTCTCAGAATTGTGTGCTTAGAATTGATGTTTCTTTCCAGAGCTACAGTACCTTGAGTTGAATTCAGATTGTATAGGGCCAGTGCACCTAACTGCTCATGGTGCACTGATCCCAATCCCTGTGCCTTTTATCCCCTAAGCTACAACAAGGTTCTATTGAATTGCCTGTCAATAATATTTGAAAACAAGAAATTTCTAATGTTCTGTTCAGATAAAAGTTGCGTGTGAATTTGTTTTAAAACGCTGAATTGTTTTGTGCATTTGTGATGGTCTGTGTAAGAATTGCTTTTAATTTCAAGTTTCTTTTGGCATTTGCGCATAAAATAGTCTCAGTTGCTTAAAATGGGTACATTGGTGTTATGTGATTTATCTGGGATAGATGGTTGATGCTGAAACGTAGTAAGAAAAGAGGAAGTGACTGTGTGACTTCTTGGGTCTGTACCACTGACTCAGTAGTTGAGGAGAGGTTGAATAGGAAACTAGAAATGAGGGCAAAGATGAACTACAGACGGTGAGAAACAGGTCAGGGCAGAAAACCCAATTGCTAAAGTAGGAACTTAAGATTCCATGTAAAAGACTTCCAAAATGTTATAAGCATCAACTTTGTAATTTACTTCTACAATGTTAATCTAGTTGGGTTTTGAAACCAATTAAAGTTCTCATTGTTGCCTTGTTAATGTTTCAAAAAAAGTAAATATCTTAATTCCTTGCACTTATTTTGGGAATAAGGAAGACAAAAGGACGAGTTTTTAAGCTGTGCTTACCACGCATTTGCTTCAATGTGAGTAAGCTTGTGTGCAGGCAGGCTTATAAATTCCAATCACTTTGCTATTCCTCCTATTATTACTTCATATTTTCTTTTAAAGTTGAATTTTAAATTTAATTAGTTGTTGAGTTAGAAAAGATTAAATGCTTGCAGGTGTGATAGCATAATGTGTTACAAATTTGGACAGTTATGCATCATATCTCAAAACTAGCTGTGACTGCTAGCAGTTAGAGCACTTACAACAAAATGGAAAATTGCTCACGTATGTACCTGAAATGCAGGACAAATCCAATTACCATAATTGCCATATACTCTGTCTCATCTCAGTCATTGATGTGGCCCTTACTTTCAATAATCCTGGTTCCACAAGGATTTCTTAATTTCAGATATCATAACAGCCTGTAACAAAAGAACTGAACACAAGCAAGGTGAGAATGATTAAGGCGACCCCTGGATAATGGGGGGTTGTGTTCTGATGTATCGAGAGTTTCCATAACACAAAGCTGCAGTGTCTGCGTATGCATTCAAGAAACGCAAGTTGAAAAAAATAAATGTATTTATTTATTTGCTTTTTCCACATAAATTCCATGAGAGCTAATTTTATTCTGTATTTCAAATTTTTGGGTGGTGATTTGTGAATTCTGTAAGGGTGAATTTCCATTTCCCATAGAACCATAGAAAAATTACAGCACAGACAACAGGCCATTCGGCCCTTCTAGTCTGTGCCGAAACATTATTTGGCTAGTCCCATTTACTTGCCCCCAGCCCATACCCCTCCAGACCTCTCTCGTCCATGTATCTATCCAATTTACATTATTCCCGAATGGCTGCAATGCAGGGGTCACCTCTGCTTTGGACAGTGAGACAGTATTTGATAGATTGTGGCATCAAAGGGCCCAAACAAAATTGAAAGTAACTGGACCTGGGGTAAAGCTCACCATCTACTGGAGTCGCACCTAAGAGATGGATGTGTTTGTTCTAGGCAGATCACCTCAATCCTACGATCTCTGCAGGAGTATCTTGGGACAGTTTTCTAGACAGAGGTGTCTTCAACTCCTTCATCAATGACTCTTCTACCACAAGAAGTGGAGATGTTCACTTTTGTTCAGTCCAATTCAAAATTCCTAACATAACAAAATTTATTTTGCCCATGTACAGCAGGAGTATTGTCCAGGTATTGCTGTATGTGGTCAAAGACATCCCCATTTAACATGGGAAATATCAATTACAGGGCGGCACGGTACTGTAGCGGTTAGCGTAACACTATCACAGCGCCAGTGATCGGGGTTTAATTCCTGCCGCTGTCTGTAAGGAGTTTGTATGTTCTCCCTGTGATTGCGTGGGTTTCCTCCCGGTGCTCTGGTTTCCTCCCACATTCCAAAGACATATGGGTTAGTAGGTTATCATGGGTGTGATTGGGCGGCATGGGCTTATTGGGCCAGAAGGGCCTGTTACCGCACTGTATAAATAAAGTTTATAAAATTTTAAGGTAAAGTTTTAATGTCATAGCAGTGAAGTAATGAATTTGGGAAGAGAAAACAAGATAAGGACTATAATAAATGGTAGCATACTAAGAAATATAGCAGAACAGAGAAGCCTTGGTGTATGTATCCACACATCCCTGAAGGTAACAGATCAGATGATTAAGAAGATATACAAATAGTGGCTTGATTGACCAAGACATAAAATATAAGATTAGGGAGTTCATGATATAATTGTATAATCGGTGATGTGCACAGTTATGGTTATCATGCTATATGAAGAATATGATAGCACTGGATTGAATGTAGAGGAGAACTCGTAGGATATTGTTAGGTCTGGAGTTACTAGGAGACACTGTGAGGCTGTGGTTGTTTTCTTTGGAATAAAGGAGACTGAAGGGAGATTTAACAGAGTTGTACAAAATATGAGAGGCTAAGAGAAGGTGAATAGGAAGAGAAACTGATAACATGGGGACATAGAATTTACTTAATGGTAGAACATTTAGAGGAAAGTGGAGGGAAAAAAATAAATCACCTAAGTATTTGTCTTGATCTGGAACTCCTGAACGGGGGTCATAGTAGAAACCCTCACTACATTTAAACAATACCAGGATGAGCACATGAATAATTGTAATTTACAAGGCTGTGGACTGAGGGTTGAGAAGTGAGAGAACCTAGGTGACTCTAATTTTCCACATAGGTACACAGTTCAGCAAACCTTCTAACCTTGTTATTAACCCCAAATATACAGCAGGTGGTGCTGCAGAGCCTCCACATTTTTTTTAGCATTGTTACTTTGACTTGACTACACTAGGGTAAGGTTTCTTAAAAAAATATTGAAGTAAAAGTAAATAAGTTAGCAATATATATTTGAAAGGAAGCTTGATCTTTTTGTACATATTTTGCATTTTTTTTTACTTTTTATTAACCGTGTATTCTATAACAAGATTCTAAGTCACAACATAACTGATTCCTATTAATGAAAGTATGAATTATTTTTTCTAAGGATCATGATTCTTTTAAACTGTATAAAATTAAACTTTTTGTAAATTTACTTACATTGAATTTGATGGAGATAAAGGAAATGCTTAATGTATTCATTAACAGCTTATATATTTTAAATCATTGGAATCATTTTGGTATCTCTATCATCTGGTGATTTTGATAAGTTTTATATTCCATGTACAAATTTATTTTAGTTTAACAATGCCCAAAATAATCCTGACATATTGCAGTGCCTCTGAATTCAGCTAATACACTAATTGTTGGTATATTGGATATTACCTACTTGTACTTTTATTTTTCATTTGAAAATCCTGTAAGTAGTTCCAGAAAATAGATTTGAAATGGATTTAAATTTCATGTTTATTATGAAAGACAAGTCAATTAATTTAAAAGTTCATAATTATCAAGACTGTTCAACAAAAAAAGCAGTCTGAACAAAGTGTAGTAGGTGTAAGGGTAAGAATCTTGCAAGAAGGGAACATTTTGTGTGTATGCTCCAAATTCTGTGTCAAACGTGTTGAGTATTAGTTTTAAAAATAACATGTAGAGTAGAAATTAAAAAAAAATAAATCAAGAGGCATCAGAAATGAACTTCATAGCTGCCAAGACACACACTATTGGCATGAGAATTTCACATGTTGGCCTGTCACATGGTTAGGCTGCCAAATTACCTACAAATTAGAATCCCTACTGATTTTGTGCAGCCTTTTAATATATCTAAACATTTTAGTCAGCTATTATTATTTTGGTTGAGGTAGAAATGCCATAAGGCTTCATGGTATATTACTCCTGCAACCTGATTAGATGGTTTAAATGCACTTTATACACAGCTTTACTTTTCTTGCAAACTGGAAGGTGCTGAGTTCAGTCCAAGCACAACTTGAATAAAGAGATCTCTGTTAAGAACATACTGCACATTGTGGTGTCCTGTGATCAGGTCAAAATGAAAACGATTGAAGGCTTTGACTGATTAGGTGAGAGGAAAGCTATGATGCTGGACTGCCTGGTGCTAGTATGACTAAAACAGCAGTAATCACAGAAAAATCAGAAACCATGTTTTTGAAATGTTCCAATGCCAGATGAATGAGTCAGAATTTATGACAAGCAAATCATTTCAGAAGGTTTTTTGGTGCTGAGTTTCCAACGTCCTTTGCAGAACACACACGTTTTTCATCACCTAACATCTGCAAGAATATTCTGTAAAATTAAAGTGTCTTATACCATTTATGTAAACTAAGCACAAGGGTTGTTTGTAAAAGGATTGCTGGAAAAATAGCAAAACTTAGGAAATGTTTAAAAACTGATAATATTTCAATTAGCCAATTGTGTAGGACACAGCTCATGAAAATGATTCTTGGGTCAGCTCAATAAAATTCTGTCAAAGTAGAGTGTTCATTGTTCATGTGGTTGGCTGAGAGGGTGGTTAGGAAAGATTGCTGGAGTTAGGGAAAGGGAAGTGGAAACCAGTAGTAAAGGCACATGAGGTTACACTGGGGGCTCCAAAAATTCCAACTAGTAATTAAAGCACCATGCAACACACAAATAAGGTGCACGGCAGCAATAAGGAAAGTTGTTTGAGACATTTCTAGTGCACAGCAGTTACAATTTGAATAATGTTTTTAGCATTACGCTTTATGCACAACAAATGAACTATTCTAATCAAATTTTTCTGAAATGTGTATAAATTGTAGGCAAAAATACCGACCTAACAGTCGAAAAATGGTTCAGTTGCTCAATGAAAGATTTGGATTGTTTTTTATTTGTGTTTCATGCCTTACTGTGTGTCAAGAATGTTTGTGTGCCTTCCATAGGGTCTTTCTCATCAGTGTGTGTTGCTTATGGAATCGGATTGTTGCCAATCTTTGTCTTCCCCTCGTCCTTGTGTTCTTTTGTCCCTTTCTAATAGCTTTATATGCAGTTGGAAACCAAAACAGCATTTTTGAAAGATATCTTAACCCTCCTTTTCCTTTCTGATCCCATCCAGTGTCCCCTCAATACTAAACAAATGTGGTTCAGGAGCTTGTAAACCACTTGTAGAATAGTCAGTGAAATATTTAGCACAATAGCCATTGTTTGGAAGATCTGCCCAGGCATAGATTGCACATTCACAAAAAAGACCATTGTATTAACCCAGCAACCCAATCACAACATCTGCAATTTTTGCTTGAGATGATAGCTGTTGCCTTACATTCTGTCGATTATTATGTTTCATGCCAATATCATGATGCATGCAATCAGCTTGTTAACAATATTCTGTAATGCCATTGTCCGGCAAAGTTGTACAGCTTGCAGCGCACTGAAAAATCTTGGCATTCTCCAATTTCTACACAGCAAGATCTGTCATATAGTGTGTAATAAGCACCAGATAAGTGTTCCTTGGTGTTGGTGAAAGAATGAATATTGACTAATACACGGTTGCAGGATTCTAAGCTGACCATCATAGCTGGCATTTTTCCTTGGTTGACACTATTTAAGAATGGGAGAGATCAATTTTTGCTGTCCATTAATCAACATCATTAAAACAAATTATTTGGGGGGCACAGTGGCACAGCTGTTAGAGCTGCTTCCTCATAGCTCTAGTGACCTTGGTTCGATCCTGATCTCTGGAACTGGCTGTGGGAATTTGCACATTCTCCCTGTGACTGCATGAGTTTCCTCCGGGTGCTCCAGTTTCCTCCCACGTTCCAAAAATGTGGAGGTCGAATGGTTAATTCATGACTGTAAATTGCCCCTAGTGTATCGATGAGTGTTTGAATCTGGGGGGAACTGATGAGAATATGGGGAGGATAAAATGAGTTAGGGTGGGGTTAGTGTAATAAAGGATGCTTGAGGGATGGCATGGACCCCATGGGCTGAAGGACCTGTTTCTGTGCTATATCTCTCTGTGACTGATATGGCTACATTATGTGACAATGACCACACTTCAGAAGTACATCATTGGACATGGGAGGTGCCATATTAATGCAAGTTCTTTCTTGTCTGAGAGTTTAATTTGTTTTTGTATAGGAAGGATAAAAGGATATTAATGCATTGGAGGCAGTTCAGAGTAGATTTACTAGCCTAATACCTGGAATGGACAGGTTGTCTTGTGTGGGGAAAAGCTGGACAGGCTAGGCTTGCATCATCTAGAATTTAGATCAGTGAGAGGGGACTTGATTGAAATGTGAAAGATCCTGTGGAACCTTGACAGAGTGGATGTGGAGAGGATGTTTACTCTTGTGGGTGAATCTAGAACTAGAGGTCACTGTATAAAAAATGGGACATTCGTTTAAGACAGATGAAGCATAATATTTTCTCCTATTGTGTTGTGAATCTTTGGAATTCTCTTTCTCAAAGAGCGGTGAATATCTAAGGTACAGGTCGAAATTTGCATTTAATAATATTACTCAGTGTAGATATTAACTATACAAAAAATATCCTTGAATGCTGGTAATTTGCTTCACATTTCAGCTCAGAGCGCTTCATGTTCACAATTTGCCCTTTTAAATAACTATTTGAGACTCTTGTTATCTGCCTCACTTCCCTTCACCTATAAATATTGGTATTTAATTTCAGGCCTCTTGCCTGAAGACGCATGTTCCATTTACAGATAAACGACCCTCAGTAGCTGTGGCCTTATTTATTTTGAAAATGAACTGTAACCTGTGACTTTTTGTTTAGATTTTTTTCCACACACCTTTCTTTCAATGTTTCATTATATTGAATAAAGTTTTGTGACATTAATGAAGTTAAACTATCAGATTCTGTTTTCTTTTTGTGTAGTTTCATGTATGCTGAGCACCAATCATGTGTAAGGCATGAGAGGTGACACAAATGAAGTTATTGCCAAAGCTGAGCCCATTTCTAACCCCATCCAACACTGTTGCTCACGCGTAGCTGGGTTGCCAGATAGAAACCAGGATAAGGAAATTTGGCCATTTTCACCAAACCTTGAATGTATTATGATTTTCTAAATGTTCCTAAGATTTCCCTAAAATTGGATCCTAGCATTTTTCCAATGACCAATGATAGGTTAACTGACTTACAGTTTCATGAATAGCAATATTACAGTTGCAGTTTCCAATCAACTGTAATCTTTCCAGAATTTATCAAACTTTGAAATGTTATGACCAATGTATCCTCTTTCACTACAGCCACTTTAAGCCCATGGATACAGGCTATTAGGTCCAGGGAACCTGTCAGTCTTTAATCTTATTAGTTTGCCTAGTACCTTTTTTCCAGTAATAGCGATGGTTTTGAGTTCCCCCTTACTATCCTCCACATGCTTTACTGGGGTACCTTTACTGTCTTCTGTCATGAAGGCAGATGCAAAATCTTTGTTCAAATTCCATTTCCTTATTTCCTCAATTTCATCCTCTAAGGAACCAATATTTAGTGGCTCTCTTCCTTCTTATCTACTTGTAGAAGCTCCTGTTGTCTGTTTTTTATTCTCCTTTGTAGCTTTCTCTCATCTATATTCTCCCTCCTTCAGTCATCTTCTGTTGATTTATAAAATTTTCCCATTCTCTGGTCCACCACTACTCTTTGTAACTTTGTCTGTCGTTTCTTTCAATGTGACTTCATCCTTAATTTCCTTAGTTAGCCACAAAACCTTCTCATTGAAATCTGGCATCCTCACTCAGTCTGGCCAATGTATGACTCCAGGTGCACAATGTAATAAACTTAGGAGCAATTGGAGATGGACAATAAATGCTGCCATTCCCCGTGATGACCACAGTTCACTGAACAACAAAATACTCTGAGTGGAACATTCTAGCTCATATCCAGGTCCACCACCGTGTGCTTCTGCTACATCACTGCTTCTTCCGTTACATTGTAAAACCCACTAATGAAGCATTTATTCATTGTACACCTTGTGCTCTCCTTGCAATAATCCACGGCAAGCTTCAGCTACTTCTCATTTCTGTGCTTTATAACATGGAATGCTCTGCTCTACCGATTCCATTATTGACTTCAAGAACCTTGTTAATACTTCAATCCCTCCACCCTTATTTTATTTAGTTTTTTTTCATTCCTCTTCTTAGGTGGTCCCTCAGGATCAAGGATGACTTACTTTCCACTCTGATTTTGTGGATTCTGAGGTGGAAAATTTAGAACCACAGATCCTTATGTCAAATCTCTTCATATCAGGAGTCTCAGCTGACACTCCCCAACCACCTTATCCCAGCTCCTCTGGTTGCTTTTCTCCCAGTCTTCTGCACCAGAAGTTAAGCTAGCAGCCTTTAAACGTCAAGAGCAACTTTTCTACCCTAGTTCGTTCTTCTAAATCCTGAAAGCAAATGTTTTTAACCTTGCCTTCTGTCTCTTTCTGCCTTTATGTAAATTCCTTACTTGCTAGCTATCCTTAAAAGCAAAGGATTATACAAGAAAAAGTATGTTTATAGGAAATACACTTATGAGTCTCACTGTATATTAAAGTGAAGGCGTATGGAATGCTGTTGTAAATCAGAACGGATGAGCCTTGTATGTTCGACATATTTGTGCACCTCTAGATGGCATTCCATGTTAACATATTCTTACCTGTTACTATGCCAAATTATATACTGCCACACACTATGAAACCAATTGACATATGTGTTCTCATTCATTTTTTTTCATTCAACTAGAAAAAATATCACACCTGTTTTGGATCTGTGGATCACTTATTTGCTGAGATTTATTTCTGTTATTTAAGACTAATTTCAGGATACTTCATAGTACTCAGTTACTTAAAATGCTAATTCAAAAAAGGACAGGATTGTGTGTAATCTGTCTATGAATTCGAGCAAAATTATGAAAATCTTGAGACATGCCTTGAGTTAGCTTGGTTTCATTATATCTGAAATTGAAAACATGCAGGTGGCCTAGATTTAAAATGGATTACCATTATTTGTAGATCTCCTCACAAAGAATTGTTATAATCTGTTCCTTCCTGCACTAAAACAAAAGCTGGGCTTCATGTGTTAGCCCTACAGATTACTTCTTGGCAAAGTGCACTTTGTAATTTTAACTTTATAAAATACAAAATATTCTAACTTTAGGTTTATTCAGAAATGATTGTTGTTTTTAGAACTGCTCAGAATTGCATCCTTTCAGAAATGTTTCAATGATTCCAGTGATTTTTTTAGATTGAGTATGGAGAAGTGCTCAAATTTACGGGACTATAAGCTTTGATAATGGATTACATAACATTGTTCCCAGTTTCTATTGTATATTTTTTATTTGCTGTGTTGTTAGGTTGACTATGTAAAAGGTTAACAAAAATAATGTTTAAGAAGTCTAAATGAAACTCTAGATTTTTGCAGGTTTTCCCATAATTTTCGTGGATATGTTCTGCTTGACTGTATGTCACTAATCATCAAATTACCAACAGGATAAAAATTAGAAAGCAAAATATTTTTCTCAACCTAGTTGAAACCAAAATATTGATTTAATGAATGGATGGCCTATTGCAACTGCAGTCTTCACATTGAGAAATGAACCTGCTGTCTCTGGCATTGAATGGGATAATAATGATAAATGTAGATTACTTTGCTCTCTTATTCAGTGGGTATGCAGAGCAAAAGAATAGGGTTACTGTTGATTGAAAACCTAGCAATAGCAGGAGTACCAAGTGGCAAATGGTCTCTTTTTATACTTCTGTTTCTGTGTTCCTGGGGTATCCCAGAAGCTTCTCTGTCTTTCTTAGCATATTCATGTCCTCATGGATTAAAATTGTGAAATTAAAGTTAAGGTGAAATTAAAGACACAGCAGACTGCAGATGCTGGAATCTGGGAGCAACTCGGCAGGTCAAGCAGCATCTATGGTGGGAAATGGACAGTCGATGTTTCAGGTCAAGATCCTTCATCTTAAGGTGAAGGGTCTTGACCTGAAACATCAACTGTCCATTTCCCTCCCCTGATAATGTCTGACCTGCTGAGTTGCTCCAGCATTTTGAGTGTTGAACCTGCATTATTGCCAGATTATGGAGGATGCAGAAGGCAATAAAAAGTTGAGAGACCTGCTCTGCCGCATATGACAGGGCACCCGAATCGTTGGCTCAATTACATCATGGGGGCAGCATTAGGTCTTGTGTGTGAACTTTGCAGTAGTGTCTGGCTCTTAAGGGAGGTCAAAGGTAATTCTTAGCATGTTGATTTGGATAGTGGCTCAAAGATGGAGGGCACTGCAGAGTGTCACAGGACAAATACAATGTGACTCTTCCACTTCTTCCATTCAATCCACAAAAAAATCAGCAGTTAATTGATTCTTTTTGTTAGAGCAGATGTGTTGGGGTTCTTTCTGCTGCTAGAAGCCAACTTCTTTGTGGGTGATCACCTGCCTTTGAGCTTGTTACAGTAAAAGAATCTCAAGCTATGAGAGCTGTGCAGCCATAAAAAGACAGGGGAGACAGGAGCTTCCATCACTTCCAACAGGAGGTAATGAGAGAAACTGTTGGATTCAGGTGGTCTGCCAGCACTTGAGCCCCATCGCTCAACGCTGAGCACCCACACTGCTTGCCCCAGCTCACAGTTTCCCCACACCAAACCATGCACAATTAATGTGGGAACTCCAGTGGAGGACAGGGATTCCAGCCATATTCCTAGCAGCATGAATCAACAAGTAGGGCAGGGGTTTGCACCAGGTTCTCAGCCCAGCTGCTGGAAGGGCAAGGATTCATGCAGGTTCCTGGCACAGCAGTGCTGTCAGATTTTCATCTCTGTCTCTGTCTGTCTGTCTCTCTCAATGCTGTAATGACCCCTTTTAGTGCTCTCATTTTGGTTGCACATTTCATGTGCTAAGGTACCAATATAATGGGTGGAGGGTGTAGCCAGAGCAGAATGAGAGATCTTTGTTCTTTTTTGTGAAAAGGAGCACTTTCAGTTTCCAAAATAAATGTCCCAGCTGCCTTTTCGACCTACAAGTTTATGAGTGCACTGCTGAAGTAAGATGTTGATTTTTTTTTAGCTTGTTCAGAAGCCTGTGCCTGTTTTGTGGTCCCTGACTTTTCTGTGAACTCACTTGTAAACCTCATGGACTATGTTCGGAGAATATAATCTGTAAATTGTCAGGCACTGATCTTGGAAGTGGTGGTTGTTGCATGGGGGAGAGATGTATAAAATGTATTGTTTGCAAAGATTCTGGAGTTTAGTTTGGAACCAATGATGTTGTCTGTTGTATGAAGATGGCCACCAAAATAACGCAAATTAAAGCCATGTATGGGGATAAGGTGCTGGTGGAAAATTTGTACCGTTTCAATAATTATACTTTAAATAGATCTGTAGAGTAGTGAATGTTTTAAAATCAACAATGGGGTGGTGTTCTGATACACACCTAAACTTCTTCTGGCTGTGGGATGAAGGCTTAATGTGATTTCAAGAAAGTACATAAAACTAAGTGTAATTATTTCCTACATTTTTAAAAAGCAAACATTTTTGGCTTGCTATTGTTCTGTGATATTGTGAACAGGAACTAGGTTGTAAATAGATTCTAACAATTGTGCTTTCAGAATTGTGTCTGAAAATATCAGTATCTGGTTACGTATAGTTAAAATAGGATTCACATCATTGGTCTTTTTGGATTGTCAGTCTGGCCGTACATCTGTGGTGCAAATGAATAAGGAAATGTGCAAAAATATTTTCTGTTTCACTGTTAATGCTGTACAATTATGAAATAGGCTTACTGTTGTTACAACATGTTAAATTTCCATGGTGTGTCCAGGAAGTTGATGGTGAGGGACTAGGCTAGTCTCTGACCAACGAGTCTGATTCTCATCTAGCAAATTTGCTTTGCAGAAGTAACCAGTCAATAACAATCATGGTTAAGGCAGGTACATTAACAATGTTTAAAAGGTACTTAGACAGGTACATGGATAGGAAAAGTTCGGAGGGATATGGGCCAAACACGGGCAAGTGGTATTGACTAAGATGGGAATCTTGGTCACCATGCTGTATGACTCTATAACAAGAATCCGTGTTGATATTTCCTTCCCCAATCAAGGTAAATTGAAGTTAATTGTGATACTCCCGTTGACTTGGATTAACATTGTTCCCAAATTCTAATGTATATTTCCATTTGCTACTTTGTTAGGTCAACTATGCAAAAGCTATTAAGCCTGTGGTTATCCTAGTTTACATAGTTCAATGGCTCATTGCCTTCAATGAGCTGAGCAATGGGAAAGATAGAGAAACAAAGGACTGTAGATGCTGAAATCTAGATGAAAAAACAAGAAGATGTGGAGGCACTCAGCAGGCTACGTAGCACCCGTGGAGAAAAACAGACGGTCAACTTTTTGGTTCAGGACCCTTCTCATGGGAAAGCTAATACATAAATGAACATAGGAGGTAATATATTTGTATGTCAAAATTGTAGTTGCTGTGGTGAATTAACAAAAAATGAAAGGCAATCAGACACAGTATTTAAAATAACTGAAATGTTATTTTGTAATTGTCACAATGCATATGGAGAGAAATATATATGTATTTATAGAAATATGTCATGAAATCTATGCATGCTTTGAATGAAACTAAATGATTTTATTTTTTGAAAGGCTAATCTCCTAGAGGTTGTGTGGTAGGGGATGGCAGTAGTTCATTTTCTTTCAGTTTTGTTTCTCCTAAAATATTTAAGTATTATGCAGTGTTCAAAATTCAAAAAATATGGATTTACTCAATGTTGTGAATATAAAAAAAATGCCTATTTGTGTAACTTGTATTTAGAATTAGACATGTTCTGGCAATAAGCAGAGAGTTCAGTATTTTTCAAAGGTTTCCTGTGCTTTTCACAGCCGTTAGTCTTTCATGGGTCATTCAACACATGCTAACCTTGATGACTTTTTGTGCTGTCACATGCCAATCAAACTATGATGAGAAATTCTCAAGTGAATGGAAAAGTAAGCATTCTTTCCTTTAAATCATTTGTTTTGCGTGAAGATGTCCATCGAATGATTTTTTAACATTTTGCCCAAAGGCAAGATAGAAGAAGAAAGCAAATCTCAATAATGAGCCTGTAATTAATTTTATTTTGAACACAGACATCTATTTGTTATAGTCTACGAATATTTGCACTCCTTCTAAAATACATATGCTTTGATTGTTAAGGGAAAAAGAATTTTTGAAGAATTGTGACATTGTGGTTGCATCATCTTATTAAGCCATCAAACACAAACTGGTTATGTATCAAAATATAGTTTTACTCTTAGGTGAGATTAGATGCTAAATTTCCAAAATTTGCATTGCCATGTTGTCTCAAAGCAGATTCCACCAATCTCCATGATGACAGTGTGCCACTGTTTTTAGTAAATTGCTGATGACAGGCTCTCCTACTTGTACCACAAGGTGGGTAATGGAAATCTGGGAGAGAATGCAAAGAAAATACAGAAGTGAACGAACTGTTGAATTTTTGTTCAGTTGTTTTCAAGATTCTAAATTTCTTCATGCTTATGAAAGGCAAATGTTACAGTGAATTGCATTAGGGGAGGACTACTTGAAATGATTACCTTTGTTTTTGAAATATTTGTTGCATCTACAGAATGCTCTTTGAAGTTTTACATAATTGAATATATTATCATACATAAGTAAGGTATAAGAGGCACAAATGAATAGTTGGATATTGAGCAGGATTAGTTGAAATTGAGTGGAAGGAAGCTCGTGTGGAATATGGCTTAGTTGGGTCATATTAGTTGTTATCTGTGTCATAAATTATATATCATTTCCTGAGTTACTTTATTAAGGACCTGAAAAAATTGTTTCTGAGATGACCTGTGCTTTATTGACATATTTTGCATTTTTATGTAAGCATGCTCAGGTGAATTTGCTTAGCACACTTTGCTGAATACAGAAGCAGGTACAAAAACTGCTATCCATGTGAACTTTTTGCCATTGACATCCGATTGCTTATTGGTAGGAATGCTCTTCATGAGAGCAGAGCTGTGTAGTGACAATCAGTTGCTTTCACTTGAGACTTTTAAAGATTTCTTACTTGGCATGTTTCTGATCTTGGCTCAACCTTCAGGGGAGATGCAAAACAGATTACAAGCATTTCCTTCACAAAGACTGCTGTAAAATCAGAGTTAATCATTGCAATATCCTCTTGTGTGATTGGAACAACACTTCCAATGTAATAGAAATTACACAGGAAAATGCCTGAAGTTATCTCTGCAATATTTGTGATTCACATTGTTTTTGCACCTTACTTAAAGAACTGAGACTTGACCATGCAATTTTATAGGGCTAAAACTGTTAGCTGAGGAGATTGAAGGTAGCAGACTGCGGTTCTCAGTATACACTACTATGAATAGTAAGAAATCTTTGAATACCAGTAAGATCTGTTATTCATAGAAAGTAACTAGATTTTTGTAAAGTGGTCGTAGAATGGAACCACAAAAAAATAGACTCAACTCTTCAACTGTTTCTTAAATTAAATTCCATAAAAAAACCCAAAGTATGTTTCTATTTTATGAAAATATAGCTTATTATATTTGTCACAAATATTTCAGCTGCAGTATTTCAGCTTGTTTCTTTATATTTGGAGATGTATTCTCAATGGTGAAGTCTGTCAACTTTGTTGAGAGCTCATAAACAGCCAGTGTTCATAAAAAGAATGGGTAACAAAAGCTATCCATGTTGCATGGAAATATTTTTTTAGTTAGCTGATATATGTGTACCTGGAATCCCTAAGGGAAAGTATTCATTAAATCCATGCAGTCATTCCATGTAGTTGTAAAAATTACAAATTGCAACTGCGCAGCAATATACATATAAAAATTGATATTTAATGGAAACACTGTACTTTGTGAGAAGTTGAAAATCTAATCAAGCTCACTTGTAAACTTTTGTTAATATGCCCTTGCTTGTGAGAGAATGACTAAACTTACAAATTCCACATGTGTAAGAAAGTTGTCAACTGACTCCTTATTATTGTTTTTGATATTAAATGTGAGATTACTAAACCCCAATGCATTAATGTTTTAAGATTTATGGTAGTAGAATAGAAGTAATAAATGCTAAAATTGAAGGAGAGTACATTTTTCATACTGTTCGAACCATGGGCTCGATCATCCAACCATTGCTCCTTTATCTTGTTAGCAACACATATAGCCTTGATGCTTGCCGTCATCCTGCTGGTCCTTGGTACCGAACTCCAGATAGTTTGACAGACCTTTTTATCTGCAAATCCTTTGAGGTATTGGTATATGCAGGAGACCACATGACCTGTCTTTGCCCTGCTGATGGTATCAGCCTTAAAGGCCAACCCTCCAAAACTTTCTCACTGAGAACACCACATTATTCTAAGAGGTTTATTATAGAGTTGACTGAGGAAAATGGGTTGTGTAATATGAAGCTAGCAGTATAGTAATTATTCTTGTGCGCAATCATGTTGTTGATAATCCTAATTTATTCCTCAATTTGAATCCAAATTTTCCCTGAGTCACTCACTCCTGTGTTTAAAATCTCCTTTAACATTGAATAAAGGTTAATTTACTCAGCTTGATAGTGACAGCAAAGCATTGTGCCACTTCACACTGACGCTGCCTAGCTCTGTGGTAGCGGGAGATTCCACTCAAATGCTGAATTCAACAAAGAGATCAGCTTTGCAGGGAAAGTCAACTGAGATATAGCAAAGCAAAGAGGTCTAAAAGACAGTTCAGCTAATCAGTAGGACCAGAGCCCTGATGTACAAGGAGACATTGCAGGTTCCTGGGGATTTCTTCAGAAGAAAATTACTTACAAGGTAGTGATGTAAAGATATTTGATGGCTCACCTCACTAATGAAAAAGGGAAAAAAACGTGGCAGTGTTAGGTCTGAACTTCTCCCATTGTTCATCTGGCTCAGCTCTGATATATACATACATGCTGTATATCTGAAATATACAGCAAAGTTGTTTTTCCATCTTTTGCATACAGTTCAAGGGATGGATGGGGAACAGACATTGCATGTCAGTCATGCACTTTAATGTGTGGAGAGAGATTGTGAAAAGTTTCAATTTCATTTTATTGTAAAGGATCTGTTCCTTTTATGAAGTAATGTTTCCAAAACACAGCTAGATTACAGTAAAAACATAGAATCCAGGATTCTTGCAAAT
Source organism: Pristis pectinata (assembly GCF_009764475.1). Classification (NCBI taxonomy): domain Eukaryota; kingdom Metazoa; phylum Chordata; class Chondrichthyes; order Rhinopristiformes; family Pristidae; genus Pristis; species Pristis pectinata. Next base: position 118,220,572 of record NC_067407.1, read on the forward strand.
CTGCAGTCAAAGCAATGCATTATTGTAGCTAGGAATATCTTTTAGGAGATATTGTTCAAGAAAACAGCCTTCCAGGAAAACAGTATATTAGTGATGGCTTAAAAATGTGGTTTTGATAGTATTTATTAACAAATATTCTTTTCTGTTACAAAAACAAAAGACGCTTATTTGTTAATTGGATATCCAAATGTTCAAAACTTGGGTAAAATTCTTATTTGTTTCTATGAATGTATTGTAAAATTAAAAACAATAACTGTGTTTTGCACAGAGGTGCCATCAAATAGAGGGGAAAAACATTTAAATAAAAAATATCAACCCACTTGCTAGCTTTCTACTCATTAAAATGTGAAACACCAGAAAGTTAAAGTATTTCATGGATTGGAATTAACTAATGATATCCCAGGTGTGAAAAGCTCATGGATTTGAAACATTAACTCTCTTCCTTTCTCCACGGATGCTGCCAGATCTATTATTTACATCATTCTATGTTTTATTTTGATCCTAGATGTAACAGATGGTCTGTGGTGATTTAGCTGATTCCAGTCTAGATAAGGCTTAGGGGGGTATAAATTCCCTAAGTGCTTTTTTCCATTTTGCCTGCCATTACTTCAAGAGCCTTGTAATGTCTGAGAAAGCAATACAAGTTCTAGGGAATGTCTGGGGAAATGCATTTTCAGTGCAATTCTGTTAATAGATTGCCCAGTGATCAGTTCCATAAGCATTCATTCCATCCACCACTGGGGCACAGTAAGTGCAGTGTGTACTGCATACGCAAATGTTACTTGTCGAGGAAACACTAACATCAACTATTAAAGCAGCAGCCTCTAACACCAAGGAGAAGATCAGCAGGTGACTGGGAACACCACCACTTGCAGGCTCCCTTCCGAGTCAAATACCAGCCTGATTTGGATATATATTGCTGTTCCTTCTTCATCACTTGTTTTAAACCCTGGAATGTCCAGTCGAATAACACAGTGGGCTATCTCCACATGAAGGACAACAGTTCAAGAAGATAGCTCACAAGCACTTTTCAAAGGGCAATTACTGTTGGACAAAAAGTGCTGGCCTTCCCAGAAACACTCTTATCCTATAAAATAAATAATAAAAGTCAATTCATTGAGCCCATTAAAAGGAAAGATCAAGTAAGTTCTTCTTGCGGAAGGTGGTGAATCCCTGGAATTCTCTAACATGGAGGGTTGTGGAGGCTAGGCCATTGGGGGGATTTAAAGAAGGAGGTACATTTTTTTTGAAAGATCAGGGAATTGAGGGGTACGGGGAAACTGGCACAGAAAAGCAGGTGAGGCTTGAGGCAGATCAGCCATGACCACATTGAATGGCAGGCAGCTTGAGGGACCAAGCTGCTCCTATTTTCTTATGGAAATGCAAGGGACTGCAGATGCTGGAATCTGGAGGATGTCAGCGGGTCAAGCAAGCATATGTGTGGTGAAAGGAATTGTCAACATTTTGGGTCAACATCATTGACAATCCCCCCCCCACAGATGATGCTCAACCCTATTTTCTTACGTTCTTTTGTACATATATCTGTCTTAAAAACAGAAAATGCTGGAACCACACAGCAACTAGAGCAGCATTTGTGGAGAGAGAAAAAAATAAAGTTAATGTTACAGGTCAGTGACCTTTCATTTGTACAGGGAAAGTTGGAGATACTGCAAATTTTAAGAAGCAAAGAAAGAGAAAACTGAAAATAACCTCTGTTGGGATGGAAGACAGGAGAGACAAAAAGGTTGATGGTAATGTGAAAAAAGGATGATAAATGAGACAAGATACCCAAGATGGTCCTAGAGGAGGTGTATATGACATCTAGAAGGCCTTTTTCTTCCTATTGTTTCCTCCTTTTGTTCCTTGAGCTTCATGTTAAGAGGCAATGGAGGAGTTAAGAGGCTTCATTGGAACAGGCAATGGGATAGAGAATTGAAGTAATAGGTTGTCATAAACTCAAGGTCACACAAGGCTGATGGGAAGTTTTCCTCAATGGCTAATCCAATCTGCGTTTGATTGCTCAAAGAAGATTGCATCATTATATACTAAATTGAAAAATTACAAATATATTGCTGTTTCACAAGGAAAGTTTATTTAGGCGAAGAGAAGAGAAGAACTAAAACACCAAGGAGGGGCTAGTAAGTGAAGAGTGAATCAGGAATTTGCAGAGTCCTTTTAGAATGTCAAGCAGGGAAGAGAAGACCCATGTTCAAAGACTCAGCTGCCAGCCTAGATGAGTATGCCACCACCATCACAGACTTTATCAGCAAGTGTGTGGAGGACTGTGTACCAAAGAGGACAATGTGGGTGTTCCCAAACAGGAAACCATGGATGAACTGGGAGATCCACTCCCTATTGAAGTCAAGGACTGCTGCACACAAATCTGGTGATCCTGATCTGTACAAGATATGACCTTCGGAAAGCTATCAGTTATGCCAAGAGGCAATACCGACTTAAAATAGAGTCCCAGACCAGCTGTCAGTTATGGCAGGGCTTACATGCCATGACAGGCTGCAAGATGAAGACGGGCTGCATAGTTAACAACAGTGCATCCCCTCCTGATGAGCTTCAGGCATTCTATGCACGTTTTGAACAGAAGGGAAGTGGATTGTCACCATCCACCCTGACAGCCTCCAATGCAGCTGAACCTGTGATCACTGTTGACGACGTAAGATCAGTCTTCTGGAGAGTGAACGCGAGGAAAGCACCTGGCCCAGATGGTGTCCGGGGCCGCGTGCTCAGATCTTGTGCTGATCAGTTGACAGAAGTATTTGTAGACATATTTAACCTCTCCCTGCTTCAACCTCAGGTTCCCACCTGTTTTAAGAAGACCACTATCATCCCGGTACCAAAGAAAAGCAAGGTAACATGCCTCAATGACTACCAACCACTGGCTCTGACATCCACCATCATGAAGTGCTTTGAGAGGCTGGTCATGGCACACATCAACTCCAGCCTCCCAGACAATCTCAACCCACTGCAATTTGCCTATCGCTGAAACAGGTCTACAGCAGACGCCATCTCCCTGGCCCTACACTCAGCTCTGGAGCATCTGGACAGGAAAGACGCCTACGTTAGACTATTGTTTATTAACTGCAGCTCTGCCTTCAATACTATAATCCCAAGCAAACGTCACCAGACTCTGAGACCTAGGACTCAACACCTCCCTCTGTAACTGGATCCTTGATTTTCTAACCAACAGACCGCAATCAGTGATTATAGGCAGCAATACCCCCGGCACGATTATTCTCAACACTGGTGCCCCACAAGGCTGCGTCTTCAGCCCTCTACTCCGTATATGCTCATGACTGTGACCAGATTCTGCTCTAACTCCATCTACAAGTTTGCAGATGATACCACCGTTGTAGGCCATATCTCAAACAGCGATGAGTCGGAGTACTGGAAGGAGATAGAGAGCTTAGTGGCATGGTGTCATGACAACAACCTTTCCCTCAATGTCAACAAAACAAAAGAGCTGGTCATTGACCAGGAAAGGGGGTGGTGTACATGCACCTGTCTACATCAATGATACTGAGGTCGAGGGGGTTGAGAGCTTCACGTTCCTAGGAGTGAACGTCGCCAATAGCCTGTCCCGGTCAAATCACGTAGATGCCATGGCCAAGAAAGCTCACCAGCCCCTCTACTTCCTCAGTAGGCTAAAGGAATTCGGTATGTCCCCTTTGATACTCACCAACATTTATCGATGCACCATAGAAAGCATCCTGTCTGGGTGCATCACGGCTTGGTATGGCAACTGCTCTGCCCAGGACCACACGAAACTGCTGAAAAGTTGTGGACACAGCCCAGCGCATCACAGAAACCAGCCTCCCCTCCTTTACTTCTTGCTGCCTTGGTGAAGCAGCCAGCATAATCAAAGACTCCCACTCACCAGGGTCATTCTCTCTTCTCTCTTCTTCCATCAGGTAGAAGATACAGGAGCCTGAGGGCACATACCACCGGGCTTAAGAACAGCTTCTACTCCACTGTGATAAGACTATTCAACAGTTCCCTTATACACAGAGATGGACTCTGACCTCACGATCTACGTTGTTGTGACCTCGCACCTTATTGCCCTGCATTTTCTCTGTAGCTGTGACACTTTACTCTGTACTGTTATGGTTTTTACCTGTACTACCTCAATGCACTCTGTACTAACTCAATGTAACTGCACTGTGTAATGAATTGACCTATACGATAGGTATGCCAGACAAGTTTTTCACTGTACCTTGGTACAAGTGACAATAATAAACCAATACCAATACATGTGATGACAACATCGTGCTGGAAGTTACAAAAATAGCAGTGGATGATTCATTTATACTGGAACCTCTTTGAGTGTAAGCTGCAGGCAAGGGAACCTTTTGTTTTGCATTTCTGGGATGGAGGAAATGGGACAAGGATAGAAATGCTGTAAAAGAAATGGGTAGATTTGGAGAAAAAGGTAATATAGCAGAAGCACTGGTATGGAAAATGGCATCGTCAGAACAGATGTGACAGAGAAATTGGGAAAATGAAATGGAGCCCTCACAGTAAGTAGGTGAGAAGAAGGTAACTATGGGACAGAGTGGGCTTAGAGTAGATATTGGTCACAGTATCTGTTATATTCCACTGCAGTACTCCTGTTTCTGATTATTAATTGTGAGTGGGCATAGAGTTAGACTTTTTTGTGATGTACTTCATGTTAAACAGCCCATTATTATTCACTACAGAAGTACAAACCACAGTGGTAATTTGGATGACTAATGGAGTGCCACCATTATTGTGCCAATGTATTGTAGTTTGAGTCATGGCTTTCAAATGAAGTGAGCAGAAAACTCTAACTTTACCATTCTGATTTTTAAATAAAAGCCAGAACTATCGGGTATAATGTATTGTATTTTGAGTCATGGCTTTCACAGGGTAAGACAAGCAAACAAAATGTGATTGAAGAAAATTGTACACAACATAGAAACCAGAGTTAAAGAAACGACATAACCATCAAAAGAATGAACATGAAATGAAATGTTCTTTAATCAGTTGCCTGAGAATTTGTTTTGGAAACCTGTAATTTTGGAGGGATTTTCTAAATTGACAGGTGAATGCGTAAATCCACAGATGAATAAATAACTTTAAAAAATTGTTTAATTGGTGAACTTCACTGTATAATATCCTTTCATTTTGATATAAATAGAAATTGAGGAGATTATGGAAGAAAGGCATTCCATATTTGCTTTATCTATTTTATTTGCTACATGCTCATAACTACAATAAAACTCCAATAATTCACTATCTAGCTGTTTGAAAATCCTAATGGTTCAACGTCTGGCTCAATGGCTACTGATTCCTATGCTCCCTTTAACACACCAGGACCTCACACTCCCAGTGAACCACTGGGGCCCCAGTTCACATGCTCCCTTTAACACACACTGGGTCCCTGGTTCCCATATTCCAAGGCTCTATTCCCCTACCTCCCTTGAAACTTGCTTCTTTTTCCCACACTCCCTTGAACTTACCAGAGCCCTGTTTCCTCCTCCTTCAGCCCTTTGCCTCTTCTACCAATCACCTCTCAGTTTATTACATCTTCCTTCCCCCTCTCACCTGGACTCGCTTATCAGCTGAACTCACCTATCACCTGCTCGTGTGTGATCTTCCCCCTCCCCCACCTTCTTATTCTGGCTTCTGCCCTCTTCCTTTCCAGTCCTGATGAAGGGTCTCTGCCCTAAAAGTCGACTGTTTATTTCCATCCATGGTTGCTGGAGGACCTGCTGAGTTCCTCCAGCACGTATTGTGTATTGCTCCAGATTCCAGCATCTGCAGAATTTCTTGTGTCTTCAGAGCCCTGTTTCCTGCATTCCCCTGGAGCTCACTGGTCCATTTCCATACTCCTTTGATGTGTTCACTGGAAATTTTATTATACTACTATTAATAGTGTGTTAGCAGATTAATTGGAATAACATTCAGTAGTCTGGAAAACTGGGTAATCCATACCACTAAGTCCCAAACATGCCAGATTAATGCAGTTTTACTCTATATGGGATGTATACAATGACATTGATTTTCTAACATACCTGTATGATAATTTTAGGTATATGTTGCTAGGTTATAATTTTTCCAGCTATTGCAATTACAGTAACATTTTGCTTTTAGGGATACTTGATGTACACAGGAATGGAACCTAAGAAACCAGGAATATTTAAGGCCATTTTCCTAACTCTAACGATCCCTTTGAATTAAATTTCTGGACTAAATAGGCACTTTGATTAAACTGTTCTTCCTTTCCCACATCACTCACTTCATTATCTCGCTGCAAAATTGGCAGAACGTATAGAAAGTTGCTCCGCTGTTTAAAGTAGTATGCTTGGTGCAGACATCCCCACTCTTTCTTGTTTTGGTGGGAATGGGATGCGGGTTTGGTGGGACTTTCTGTCGCTGAAGATGATTCAAGGCTTTGATGTCCAATTATTTAAATGGGGTCCTGAAAACATACGTATGCCCCCCCTTCCACCACCCCCCCACCCCCCTGCATGTACGTGCATATACTTATGCTTGTGTGCCAATGTATTTAATATATTCTTTATAGAAGTCTCAAGGTGGAAATTTTGGCACTATAATGAACCAGTAGCAGTTGCACCCAAGTGCATAGCTATTTTGTGAGGATGGATAAAGTCAATGACATTGCATAAGCATGTCTGCTGGGAAGACGATATTGTAGGACGCATACCTGAACAAGGAAGGAATCTATGATCATAAAAAGAAAGGCTGACAGGCTCATGATAGGATATGAGGCAGGAAACTGGAGATTCAGTCAAGGATTATGTGGATCAGTTTGTTAAAATAATGGAGTTGTGTGGATCACACAGTTTCTATACTGTCCCTCAAATTTCTGTGTGGCAAGACCAATGAATGAACCAGTAAGATGGCTGGAAGAGATATGAATTGGAAGCTTAATTATAGATGTTCATTCGTAATATATGTTTTGAAGCCACTTAGACACTTTGAAGTATATTTAGAATAGATGTTGTGAATTATGTTCATCGGAACTAAACCATCAACAGTATTTGTAAATGTTGGAGATCGGCCAGTGATCCTTACCTTTGATATATCAATATGTATGAACAGCCAAACTCTATACTGGTGATTTTACACATATTCAATTTTACACATATTCAACTTTACGCATATACATCGGGCCTTCAATAGAATAGACTTGCTTAGAAATAAAAGGTTGTGAAATATTGGTGTATAATAAGGTAATATAATTTTATGTGAAGAACTATCTTGTGTTAGTTACGTTATAGTCTCAGATTTTTTTCACAAGCATTCTAAGCAGTGATTGGTCTTTGGTTTCAGCATGATGTATCCCAGACTTTGCTTAAAGCTACCTTGGATAGTGTGGTCGAAGAATGTGTCAGTTTTGTGGGAGTGGATATCAACATCATCTCAGAAACCCTTATGAGGTAGGGAGATTACTTTCCAATACAATAATTGCATGGCAATGGATCACAGGGTCTCTGTTTAGTCTGTCTCTTAACTTAATCCCAGCTGGTGCATTGTGGTCTTGTTTTAGGTTGTCATCTTTAAGGGAATGGCAAGTTTAGGCAGCACTTTACCTGCACAGTATTAAAAATCTTCCTTTGAAAAAACTGGGATGAGGGACATTAAACAAAATGCTATAAAGTTATGAATTACAGGCCTTATTAACCACACAGCCTTTGAACTAATACCATACATGTGTGTAATGTATTGTTTAATATTTATATTTTGGATCATTGAAGTAAGTTACTGCAGTTTAAACATGCAATATGATTTCTGTAGCTCCATTTAAGTATAAAATAAATGTATACAAGAATAAAACATTCCCAGTTTCCTTTTCTGCACATCTTCTTTGTTCCCTATGGGCCTTTTCAATTGTTAAGTGGTTTGCATGGGTAGACATGCATTCTTTGCTTTGAAAACTTTATTTTCTCCATTATGGATGTTTCACTTTTCATTAGCTGTGTTGGCTTATTGATGTAGAACTAAACAGGGAAAAAATACATTTTTTTTCCATTTTGAATATTGCAAAGGCATGATTTAGAACAATGATAAAGCAGCAGAAGGGGAAAAAACACTGCTTTCTTCAGTTTCTTTTGTTATGGCACAGTTGTGTAGGGACAGGCACGGTAGTGTAGTGGTTAGCGTAACACTATTACAGCACCAGCGACCCGGCTTCAATTCCGGCCACTGTCTGTAAGGAGTTTGTACGTTCTCCCCGTGTCTGCATGGATTTCCTCCGGGTGCTCCAGTTTCCTCCCACACTCCAAAGACATACAGGTTAGGAAGTTGTGGGCATGCTATGTTGGTGCCGGAAGAGTGGTGACACTTGCAGGCTGCCCCCAGAACACTCTATGCAAAGATGCATGTCACTGTGTGTTTCGATATACATGTGACTAATAATAAAGAAATCTTATCTTGATGCTTAGGTAGCTACTTTATATATTTTGGAGTTTGATTTTGCATATTTTTTCAAGCTCTGTTTTATTTTGTTGTTTCTTGGTTTTATTTGGGTAAATAAATTTCCCAGTCATATAGATGTAAAATGTAAAGCATAAAAAGGAATTGAATTCACTAATCACAATGATTTCTAGCAATTGCAACAGAATATAACTCTGACAGTGAATATATTCAGGACTTCAGTCTAAATTTACATAATTTTTTCAGAGATGTTGCCTGCTCAAGAAAGGTAAAAGGCAGAAAGTGAGACGATGTTTAAAATTTAAATGAAAACTCAAAAATCAGACACAAATTAAGAAATATTGGAGATTTGAATAACGTTTCCTAAGTAATCACATTAATCACATCAATATTTGACTAGAATCACAAGAGACCGCAGATTCTGGAGTATTTGGGTAGTTAATGGCTAGAGCTGAAGAATGAAAACTATTCTCAACTTTGCTCTGCAGCTCCCTATTATGAGCTTAATCTAAAATAAAATATATTTACATTGGAGGGAGTTCAATAATGGTTCATTAATTTGATCCCTAAGATGGAATGATTGTCTTATGAGGAGAGATTGACTCGGTTAGTTTAGATGAATGAGGTGTTCTCATTGAAAGCATGCAACATTGTTCAGGGACCCGGCAGGGTAGATGTCTAGAATATAGTTCTTCTGGCTGGTGAGAACAGAACTGGGGCTGTTTGACTCAGAATAAGTGATTGGCCTTCTAGGACAGAAGAAGAGAAATTTCTTCACTCAAGATGTTGCAAATCTTTGAGAAGTACTCCAGAAGTCTGTGAGTGCTTAATCTTTGAGCATCTTCAAGCCAGAGATCTGTAGCTTTCTAGATAATCCAGGAATCAAGGAGAATAAAGTGGGAAGGTGTACATGGTAGAATATCAACCGGGAACACATTGTATTGTGGAAGAGTCTCATAGGCTATATGATCTCCTCTTTCTTATGTTCACATAAGCCATGCTTTCAGCGCCTGTCTGAACAGGAATATATTATTAGAACAGGAAAAGCTTTGCTGGAGAATGAGGTAGTCTTATGTACTGAATTTGCATCATTCACACCACAGAATATGTAAAACACTCAAGTGGAGTGGTTGTAATCTTAACCAGTTTTAATAAATGATTTATTTAGTTGTTGATACTCTTAGTTAAAAGATCTGTGATCATTTTAGCCAAAAATACAGATCTTTTAAATGATTTGCAAACTTGTTGTGATTATGATTACCATTGTGTTTTTATATAAAAAGAAGCCTGACATAAAAAGCCAAGAATTTATTGAAGTGATAGAATGCTAGAAAGTCTTATGTCATTGAATGGAGTTATAACCATTAGTGCTAGGAGAAGATGATAGAAACTGACAGAAATTGAATGATTTAAAACAAGGAATTAAATAATGAAATCATGAAACTATTTACAATTACTGTTGAACTAAACATTTTCAGATATTCATCCTTCATTACAATAGCTAACATAATTTCTCAACTGTGTAGATTGATTGAATTCTAAAATGTTCCTAGCCAAAAGGAACCATTCATGAACTGACAAAAACTTCTGAATATTGTTCTCACCTACTTCCTTTAAAACCCTGGAGGGAAACAATCTTGTGCTGAAGAATTATCATCTTTAATGCTATTATTTTCTTCATTGTTTTTTGGCATATATAAGTTATTATTTTTGAGATGTTTGAAAGCCAGTTTTTATGTACAATATCCCTATTATCTTTTTTTTTAAAGAGGCTCAAATTGTTCCTCAACACCACCTTTACCCTAATGTAATTCTGATACCACTTGCAAGTTTGTGCTCATCTCTTTCTGTGGATTTTACTACCTGTTCTGCCAACTTTTACGGTACTTTTATCATTGTGCCCTTAATTATCCACTTTGGGAATTTTCTGGATTGTAGAAGTTTTTGCTTTATGTATACTTGTTCTTTTTAGTCTTACATTTTCCTTTACATATTTAGTTGTCTGTGGCTGTCTTTCATCAACAACCAGATCTCCTGAGCCTTGAATTGTTACCTGAGCAGATATCCCCGACTGCCCTATTGTGATGTTACTCATTTGCAGATTAGTCAGTTTATTGATAGGACTCCATCTCCTCAGCTGACGTAAAATTAAAATCTTTGTAGTTCTTCCACATTTCTCCCTTTTGAAGTCAACATTGAATTCAATCATATTTTTTTTATCATTCATAGATAAATGTTCACTCATTGTTAAATAAATTTGAATTATCAGACAGTACTAAATGTACTATTGCTTGTTCATCTGCTGATTTGAAATCAAATTGTTATATCCAATTCCAACTAGTCTTACTCCTCCCCAAAACAGAATTGAACCCTGTCTTCCCATTGATAAGTATAAATAATATCCACTGCACAAACAAGATAAAATTTAAATTTTATTTCATTTGCTAAATTAGGAGAGGAATGCTGCCTCTAAATAGTTTATACTCTGTTCTAATTCAATTCAAAACTTTCCTCCATTCACCACACCACTACCTGGGCCCCAATGCTATGTATTTACTTCAAGCTAACTAATGTTGAGCGTTAACTACCTCAGCTACATAAATGCTAGAAGCACAAAGGTTGATCTAATCTCAATTCAAATTCATTCACACATTTTAACACACCAAGCCAGGAAACTCTACTGCTGAGTGAATTATTGTGGCTAGGTTGCAAGCAGCTGATCAAGTCTTGGTGACGTTGCCCCTCTAAGCATTACAAGGGTAAAAGCTAAAAAAGGTACTTCCATTTCTAACAAATATTATATTTCTATCTTTAAATGTTACGGACTCGGTGAAAGTCCCTTTAAGATAGAGAGTGTGTGTGTATGTGTGTGTGGGGCGTGCTTACGTCAATAGAAGATAAAGGACGTAATGACGTTGTTGGAGAAGTCAGTACAAGAAGAAGAAGAAGAAGAAGAAGAAGAGAGAGAGAAGGGAGAGAGACACCAGCCTGCTTGTTTTCTCTATCAATGGATGAGAAACAATAACTGTGTTTGCCACTGAAATCCATGTATGGAAGTTGGAAGTAATCCGGTGGAGTTCACTTTGTTGTTGACCTGTAGAAGGAAACAGGTATTTGTGTGTGGACGACCACAATTCGGATGCTTTTCGGGGTGAGGAAGTCACTACCGAGTAAACATTGAAGTGCCGTTTGGGGTTCCATCGTGGAACATTTGGATTTCGTATTTACTCTCCCTATGTTCTCTACATCTACGTCTTATCTTCTGACAACGGTGGTTGTTGAAGAAGCCCTTGCTCATGTTTCACCTTATGGCTTGCGGAACTGAACTTTAAGAACCATTCCGGAACTGGGAGTTGTGGACTTTGCCACACACACACACGAAGAGTTTAGTTTTGGGGTTAATGTTCGAGGTTTAACATTTTTGAATTCTAACATACTAACATTTTTACTTTTATTTTACGTATTATCATAAGTAGTGATTAATAAAATAGTTTTTAACACTGAATCATGCTCAGTGTGTTTCTTTTGTTGCTGGTTCGTGACATAAAGCATTTGTGTTTGAAGGGGAAAAAAACAGATCAAATATTTGTGAGTCAATTCCATAGAATAATTTTTTCTCTCCCAGACATGTTGCAGGACTGAATGCCAGTAAAGCAAAAAATATAATTGAATGGCGTGAGAAGAATGGACCATTCATCAACCGAGAACAGCTGAAAGATGTCAAAGGCTTGGGCCCAAAAACCTTTCAACAATGTGCTGGTTTCATCCGAATTAATCCAGAAAACATAAAGAACTTTACCAAGTAAATGAGCTTCTTTCAATTTGTTTTTCTTTACCAGAGAAAAAGCCAAAAGTAAAGGTCTGCAAAAGTCATGTAACTTGTTAAAATTAGGTGTTTTGTTGTTGAATGATGAAGAAATGTTCCAGTTCTATTAAATAGATTGTGTCAGAGGTGCAGTCGGACTGTGTCAGAAAGTAAACATTGTAATTGTCTTCATTTTGAATGTTGCTTTTTAAAATTGATGCACCATATAATAATGGAACAATCCTTGGCGATGAACCTTAATTTGCAGGTGTATGTTGTCATAAACTGTTTCCATTTTGTTTACAACAGCAATCAGCAGCAGTTTGATGGCACTACAGAACGTCAAGCAGTCACAGGAGACAGCAATTTCAAGCCAGTTGAAGGAGCATGCACAGTTGGTAAATCTAGCAAAAAGAAGGGGAAAACAGAGTGCACTTCTGCACAGCCAAATCCGTTAGATCAGACATGTATCCACCCTGAATCATATAACACAGCAATGAGGTAAGAGCATAAGCAAGTGTGAACGACCTCAACACCTTAGATTTACTTCTGACATAAGAGTCAACTGAAATATTTCTCCATTTCATGCTCTTACTTAAGCCAAAGTAATAAATAAAAAAGTTGCCCATTAATTTTATAATTTTAGAGGTTATAAAATATCCACCCACATACTGACATAACATAAACATAGTGCAGGTGTTTTTGCTTGAGCTTTCGATGAGCTTTTTTTCACATGCTACTCCTAAATTTCTGCATTTGAAACTTAACCCTGTTTATATTTTATGATTTAAATTGAGGATGAATTGTTTCACTGCAGTTTTGAGGTGGCTAATGCCAGTGTGGGGATCACAGAGTTTTCCACAGATGGGGCAGGAGGTGGCTGATGGTTACGAGGTAGTACACTCCTTCCGCCGTTTACACAGGGCTTCTGTGTGCTCCTGGTGCATGGACTTGAATTTCTCAATACCATCCTAATTTCAGCAGTTTTGGGCTAGAGACTCCCAGAAGTCAGCAAGAATGTTGCACTACTGCAAAGACACTTTGAACACATCTATGTCTCTATCTACCAGATAATGTCCTCGTACAGCACAGCTCAGAATAGAGCATCTCTTGCAGAACACTAACATCAGGCATGTAAACAACGAGACCTGTCTTATTGTAGCCAACTGAAGAGTGACTAGGGCTCTAGAATGTTGGCCTGGCAGAGCTTATTGATGTTGGTTTGCTTATCCTTCCAGCGATTTTGGTGGATTTTGCAATTGGTGGTATTTTTCCAGTATGTTGAAACATCTGTTATACATAGTCCAGGTCTCTCAAATGTATGGGTGGGCTGGAATCACTGCTGCCCAGTAGAACATGAATTTTTGTGCCAGGTCTGAAGTCTTGATCTTCAAATACTCATTTGACCAAGGATTATGCTGGTGCATTGCAGGCGATGGTGAATTTTATTATCAATGTTTGCCTTCACCCAGAGATGGTTTCTGAGATATGGGAAGTAATCCACATTTCCAGTGTCTTGCTTTGTACCTTTATTGTCAGAGGGCAGTGTGGTGCAAATGCAGGGGGTTTGGGGGAGGTGAGGGCGTTGGAGTTAGGGGTGGGGATGGGGAGATGCAGATTGGTAAAGGGCCTTTGTGTTGCAGATGTTGAGTGTAAGGCCTATCTTCTTATATGCTTGCATGAATAGGTTGACAATGTCTTGGAGCTCGGCCTCTAAGCATGCACATTCAAGCATCGTCTGCATACTGCAGCTGGACTGCTGATATTTGAATATTTATTCTGGAGTATAGACATCATTGGTTGAACAGTTTCACAGTAGTTTTATGGATTAGCTCCACTCTCACAGGAAGTGTATTGGAGGTGATAGCAATTTTGTTGTGAGAAAGCTTTTTGGGGAAAGTGTTGGGCCAAAGAAACAGTTTTGTCTAACACTGGTCTTCACTGAGATTGGTTCTGGTGTAGACCCATTGGTTAATATCATGGCTTGGATGCAGTTATAGAGCAAAGCAACTGTCTTCTCTTCCATCTTCAATGCTAAAAGTATTATTTAAAACATGCTGCCATTTTATATAAATGATAATGGTGTACTAGTTAACTTATTGGGTTAACAGCAGGAGTTCTGGGACATTTATCCAGAGATATGAATTCAAATTCCAAAATGGGACCTGGCTAATTTAAATACAAGCAATTAGAAAAAGCTGGAATTGAAAATAAATTTTTTTTCAGTAGTGGTAATCATGAAATTACATAATTGTTGTAAAAATAAAAATGGAAGAGAAGACGCTTGCTTTGCTCTACAACTGACATTAACCAGTGGATCTACACCAGAACCAACCTCAGTGAAAACCAGTGTCAATAATGTCCTTTAGAGAAGAAAATCTGCCCTCCTTGCTTGCCCTGACCTCTATGTCATTCTCAACTTATTGAGGTGGTTGACTCTTAACTGTCTCCATGATTCAGGGTAATTGGGAATGGAAAATAAATGCTGACATTCCCAGCAATGTCCTCAACATTTAAATGAAATTTTAAAAATGAAGAGAAAAACATAATGAGAGAAATTACACCCTTTTGTTTTATATCCGATCGGACCATTATTGAATGAGACCAAAACATCTGGGAAATAACAGTACTCTCATTGGCAATAGTATCAAACATTTTGAGACAAGAGATAACATTCTTTATAAAATCACACTGACATTTGTCCATCATAACTTAGTAGTTATCACGATTTTACCTGGAATTAATCTTGGCTTTTTTTGTGTGTGAAATTAAGATGAATTAAAGCCACCACCAGAGTAGGACAAAGGATATTAGTTGGCTGTCAACTGATTGAGTTAACACCTGGTAGTAATGTGAACACAATATGAGAAATAGGGTCTTTTGCTCCAACTCAGACACCTAGTGCACATACCTGTGTGTCCAGATGCTGCACACATGTTACTTTCTTTAAAATGTATCTATTGAACCACACAATGAGATAAACAAAGGCAAGGTTCTTGGGATGGCAGTCAAAGCATTACAACAAATGGAGAAACTCAACAATTTATATTCATTGTTATTTCTGAAATAATGTTATATTCTCAAATTGTTTACTTGAATACGTAAGTGAATCAGTTCTAATTTTTTTTGATGAAGAGTGGTAATTTCCTTCCTGCATGGCACAATTATTCCTTTATTAACTGGTTTGCAGAGGCAATTTTTTCCCAAGGATTTAGGTTAATCTTTTTTTGAACAAGTGGAGTTCTTTGAAACATTTTTTTGAAATCTTGCTGGAATGTTCTAATGTTACTAAACTAAATTATGTTAGCGCTATAAGGAGCCAGCAACAGTTTTGTATATTTAAGTAGAATGGTGACTTCTTGTAAATTCTATTTGGCAGCTCTGGATTTTTAATTACTGAATGAGATGATACAGGTAATGTAAGTTGGTTTAAATTAATGTCATTGTCACTTGATTGAAAGTAGGAAAAAGTCATTTGTGGATTTTGGAATTGGAATTGGTTTATAATTGTCACTTGTACCGAGGTGCAGTGAAAAACTTGTCTTGCATACCGTTCATACAGATCAATTCATTACACAGTGCATTGCGGTAGTACGAGGTAAAATAATACAGAATGCAGACTGAGCTCTAATGTACAGCAGAGTACAAAATGCACCAATTTTACAGACAAGGAATACACCTGAAAAAGCTGGAAGAACATCCATATTTTAATTTAGTTAAATTTTTTATTTGTTTTAATTGTTCTAAAGTAATTTTAATTGTTTTACCTTTTGCTTATATTTTTAACAACTCTACTAATTTGTTTTGAAATTGCTTAGTTAAATAGATAATAAATTTGTGACTTGTGCGACAGCTAGGAAGGCCATGAGATTGGCTTAACCAGCCATCAAGAACTTTTTCTGCTGTTTTCCAGCTGTGTCTCCTTCCAAGATATACCATGTAATGTCACACTTCTGTCATTGGGTACTTTGCTTCTTCTGGCCTTGGCACCTCTGTGAAGCCATTTCAAACTGCTACATACACATTTGGTTGTTGTTTTCTCCATACGTAGATGAAGAGAGAGCAAAAGTGGCCCACTGCTGATAAGGAAATCTAGGCCATTAATTAGAATGTGGCATTTTGTACAAAAGATGTACATAAATTCTCAACTATCCTTACTCCCCCAGTACTTTTGGGCAGATGGTTCCATGCTTTAGACACAATGACAAAGAAGTGATAACAGTAACATATTTGCAAATCAAGACTGTATGACTTGGGGAATCTCAACCCTATAGCTCCTTGGTGATCAAGATCAAGAGTTTAGGAGGTATTGCTGGTGAAGTTGAGGTGAATAACCCCAGTGTATTTTGTAGATGGTACATGGTATGCAAGGATGGAGAGAATACGGGAGAAAATACATATTTATAGAGCTGAATCGTGTTCCAATCAAACAGACTACTTTGTTCTTGATGCTGCTGAATTTCCAGATCATAATTTGAGCTGCACTCATCCAGACAACTAGAAATTATTCCATCATAATCCTGACATGTGCTTTGTTGAAAGTGGTGAAAAGGCTCTGGGGAGTTGAGTATTGAATTGATCCAGAATACCTAGCTTTGTAGGCATTCTCCCTTTTCCCCATCTCTATCACATCTTTTCCCAGAAAAATCATTTCCACAATAAATATTTCTGATATGTCTTCCTTTGTCCTCATCTGAGAAATTGTCTCCACTGGAATTGACTGGGTCTGTTCCACCTCTTTCAATTCTGCTATTGCCCTTCTTCTCCCAACCAGCCTCCACATTCAATCCGTCATCCCTCGTCACTTCCTGCATCTGCAGCATGATGTGATCACCAAATACATTTTCCCCTTTCAGGATCTGGGTGTTTCCGGCAAGAATCAAGCTTAATTGGCCTTGAGAATGTGTTGATGAATGCCACCTTGAGCTGTTGTTGTCCTTCTGGTAAAGGTCCCCCACAGTGCTGGGAGGGGAGTTCCAGGATTTAGACCCAATGACAATGAAGGATGGTAGGCACCTTGTAAGAGAAGATGCAGGTGGGGGTATTCCCATATGTGTTTGAAGCCTTCACTGCCCCTTTTCACAGTACTATCATGTGCAACTCAGGTGTTGCAGTAGGAGTCCTTCTCTGCTTCCTGCCTTTCAGAATTCTCAGAACTACAATTTCCATTATACTTGTACATACTTCAGTTTCTTGTGTTGTATTCACTGTTTGTGATGAAGGTGTCCTCTATTTGGGTGAAAATAAAGGTTGAGCAGTAACAGTTGCATGTCTCTACATTCTCTGTCTACTGCCACACTTAATGCTCATGTTACATTGCTGCCATTGAAGCTCCACATGATATTGCTCTATAAACATACTACACTTTATCTTGTAACCATTGCAGCCTTCTGGACTTGATTCTTTTATTCCCATCCATATTTGGATGCCACCTTGCACCATTATCTCTTTGTCACTTAATTTGTCTCATCTTCAAACCCGTTACTGTATCTTTTGTTCTTTGTTCTTATTTCTTGGATCTTAAAAATTGAAGGGTTTTGTTTTGCCCCATTCTGAGGAAAGATCAATAATTTGAAATATTGATTAGCATTTCCTTTCCTATAGATGTTTCCTGATCTGCTGAGTATTTAACAGCATTTTCTGCTTTTATTACATATACATCTGTGCTTCCTTTCATCCCAATGGCATGACCACATGGAAATGCAGTTGTCTATGAGAGTTTTGTGAGATAATATCCATGACATAAATGCTGTTAGCTGTTGGATACATATTTCAAAATGTGTTTGGTATAAAGGTAATTACAGTGTAATGCTATGGCAGATCAATTGCTATGCTGAATAGAACAGGAAGCTTTGTGTATATGGGTGTTATTATGTCACCTGCAAGGCTCTTATATTTTCTATTCTTCAGGGAGCAGCAATAGAAAAGGCAAGGAGCAATTTTTTGTTGTTAGAGTTATTCCATTAACATGTGGAGTGAGCTCATAGCTGAACAAAATTTATCTCAGATTTTGTTTTCGTACAATTTTTTTTAACATGAATTTAGTTTTGAGATTGAATGCTTTTCTGTGAAATATAGATATTGGAATGATGATTTATGAAATATGGAAGATTTTGACTATCTATGGTAGGGCAATGAATTCCACAGATTCACCATCATCTGGCTGAAGAAATTCCTTCTCATCTCAGTTTTAAAGGGGCATCCCTTTATTCTGAGGCTGTGCCCTCAGATCCTAGACTCTCCCGCTAATGGAGACATTCTTTCTACATCCACTCTATCCAGGCCTTTTACTGTCTGGTAGGTTTCAATGAGATTCCCTCCCCTCATCCTCCTTGACTCCATCAAGTACAGGCCCAGAAACATCAAATGCTTCTCATACATCAAGCCTTTCATTCCTGGGATCATTCTTGTGAACCTCCTCTGGACCCTCTCCAGGGCCAGCACATCTTTCCTTAGATATGGGGCCCAAATTTGCTCTCAATATTTCCAAATGTGGTCTGACCAATGCCTCAAAGCCTCACCAGTACATCCTTGCTTTTATGTTCTGGTCCTCTTGAAATGAATGCTAACATTGCATTGTCTTCTTTGCTACTGACTCAACCCGCAAGTTAACCTTCAGGGAATCCTGAACTCAGACTCCCAAGTCCCTTTGCACCTCCAATTTCTGAATTCTCTCCCCATTTAGAAAATAGTCTACACCATTATTCTTTCTACCAAAGTGCATAACCCCACACTTCCCTGCACTGTATTCCATCTGCCACTTCTTTGCCCACTCTCCCAACCTGTAAAAGTCTTTCTACAGACTCTCTGCCTCTGCGACACTACCTGTTCCTCCACCTATCTTGGTGTCATCTGCAAAATTGGCCACAATGCTATCCGTTCCTTCATCCAGATTATTAATGTATCAAGTGAAAACTTGCAGTCCCAACACTGACCTTTGTGGAATTCCACTAGTCACCAGCAGCCATCCTGAAAAGGACCCTTTTATCCCCACTCTCTGATTTCTGCCAGTCAGCCAATTTTCTATCCAAACCAGTACGTTGCCTCCCACATCATGGGCTCTTACCTTGTTTAGCAGCCTTATGTGCAGCACCTTGTCAAAGACCTTCTGAAGATCCAAGTAAACTACATCCACCGACTCTCCTTTGTCTAACCTGCTTGTTACCTTCTCAAAGAATTCTAACAGGGGTCATCTGCTACATGTTTGCCTTGTAAGGTATTATGTCCTCCTGCATCAATTATTCTCCTTCTCACTGTTTATCCAAGCTTGGTATCATCTGCAATTTTTTTTTTATTTTGCACCATGTCTAAGTCATTGGTTTATATCAAACAAAAAAGCTTTGGTACTAGCACTGACTCCTGGGGAATCACCATCCTCCAAGCTGAGAAGCAACCTCTTCCAACAACTCTGCATTCTATCCTGAGTTATTTTTGTTTAATCTCAGCTCTCCTTTTTCCATGGACTGCAGTACTGCTGATCAGTCTTTTATGCCTTCCGAATATCCAGATAGATTACATCTGATGCACGCTTTTCATCACTCTTCTCTGTTACCTCAACAAAATATTCAACTAGTTTAATCAATGTACCTTTGAACTTAAAACTCACAATAGTATTTCCAGCATCTTCCTACTTTTTAATTCCATTTTGCCTTTAAATAATATGAACTGGATCTTCCTGCTATTATCTGGAATATACTTAGAACCCCTTCTGAGCACGAATGGCACATTTGTCATTCTCCACTCTTCTGGCACATTACCTGTATCCATGGAGGATTGGAAGATTATGCCAAGCCCTTCTGTAATCTACACCCCAATTTCCCTTAGCAATGTAGGATATATCCCATCCAGAAAAGGTGATTTCTTAACTGTAAGCATAGCCAGCCTTGCTAATAACGTTAACAATTTTCATTCATCTGTTTTCTCTGCCATCTCCTCCTTTACCCAGGTGTTGGCAGCATCCTCTTCCTTGGTAAATTCTGATTCAAGGTACTCATTAAATATTCTTGCCCTCCTCAATGTTTAACTTTTTGATCCCTAATCACTCCCACCCCTCTTCCTACAATTTACATCCCTACAGATGAAATTCTCTCCCAATTGCCATTCTATTCTGATTTTCTGTCTTTGTCCATCGTATTTCCTTTCACACTTTTCCCATTGGCTTACTGCATTCAGCTGAGTTCTCATTTGAACTTCTGGCCCAATACTCCTCCTCCTTGTGGAAAATATACCTCTCTGTACTTGAAACATCTTGGTCATTTTAACAGCATTAAGACATTGTTGTGCATCAGCATTTTCAACTGCAAAATTGCCAGAACAATATTGTCAGCTTTGCCGGTGCCTGTTTCTGTACAAACTACTCCACTGATCTGATGTAAGATCTTGCAGCTGCTGGCCCTTAGTGGAACATCTATGACTTTGGCACCCAGCTTTTAAAAGAGCAAATCAGAGTACTCATTTACAGGAGGGTGCTGCTGGATAAAGAATGGTTGCTACAATGCTGGGAAGATGGTGAGAGAGTGCTCCCAGGGGTCAGAGGCCCGAGGCCCTGCACAGAAGGGTGGAAAACAGTACCTGCAGGAGGTATATTCTTCATGCAGTGGGGTCACAGAGAGTTTGCTGGACTACAGCCAGGCACTCCAGGTAACAGATTGCCAGGAAGGTTGTATTTTACACAAGTACAGTATATGAATACTTGCACTTTGAGGAAAACCTGCAGTTCTAATAAATCTGCCTGCTTATGAGCTGAAGGAATAGTAGATGGAACCTTCTCTCCCCAAGTATAGAGTTTGACTAACCTTAATGGTGTAGTACGCAGCATTATTCCATATTTCATAAATTGTGAAGACTTATTTTAAAAATACTGCACCTAACATTTTAATATCCTGCTTTATAATCTTAGAGATTAAATATTGCTGAGGCATTGAACAATACAGCACGGATACAAGCCCTTCGGCCTACGAGTCCACGCCAACCACATCCACCCAGCCAGTCCCAATTTCCAGCCATCGGCCCATATTCCTCCAGGCAGCCCCCCACCCCCCCACCTCGTCCCCATCATGTAGCTACCCAAATGCTTCTTAAATGCTACTATTGTACCTGCCTCAACCACTTCCTCTGACAGCTCATTCCATATACTCACCACCCTCTGCGTGAAAAAGTTGCCCCTCAGGTCCTTCTTAAATCTTTCCCCTCTCACCCTAAATCTATGCCCCCTAGTTTTGGACTCCCCTACCCTGGGGAAAAGATTTGTTTTGAGATATGTTACGTTGCATCCCAAAAGCAACTTCTAAGGCATAACGCCAAGTTCAAATGCTTTGTTGATGAATGACAATTGTAGAAAAACGAGCAAACGGAATTAATTTTTTCTTTAAATTTCCTTTGTTGCTGCAAATTTTATTGCATGTATTTCATAGAGGACTTTTTATTAGCATAAAATTCTGTTTAAAACCACAAAGTCGGAATGTTAAATGAATAGACTTTGAACCAATATGCTCTAGTGAATGCTTTAGGACATAGCAGTGATTTTGACGACTTAGGATCTGAAGTTATAGGATGTAGAAACATAGAAAAGCTACAGCACAATTCAGGCCCTTCAGCCCACAAAGCTGTGCCGAACATGTCCCTACCCTAGAAATTACTAGGCTTACCCTAGGATGTCTGGTAATGTTCGTTTTTACCAAGATATTTTTAACCACTGATTATGGGAATGTACACTAAGATGACAGGAATTCTGATTTAGTCAGCAATAAGTCTGGTCTATTATAGAAATATTATCATGATAAATTTGTTACAGCATATTTAGCTGCAATTAATTACATTTACCCAATATTTTTAAACTAAGTGACTTTTTTCTCTTATTGTCATATGAACTTATAGTTCATTGTTCTTATAAGTTGCATTATAAATTGAGGCTCCCCTATTACCTTAGGTTAATGTTTATTGCTGACTAAATTGTTTTTGTATACTTTAAGGTGTATTTTATAGTGTTAATATGTTTTCTAATCAAAACCAGTTACAATTTGGGAAAGATAGAGAAATTTAGAACATTTATTCATGACTGCTATGCTGTGAATAAAGTGCTACTTTAAAAAAATGTGTACTAATAATAGTACAGTCTTTATGGTTGTTACAGTTTCTTAACCACACATTTTAAAGTTTTTAAGCCATGTAACTGATCGTATATAACAGGGTAATTGCATTATTCTAATTGTGTAGTGTATTTTGTTGCAAATAGGGTTCAGTCACACAGTTAAAATGAACAATTTAATTCCATTGGAGATCAGCATTCAGTACAACCTTTTTAAATCTATTTGTCCGTGCTATTGGTTTGACTTTGTGGCTTGGTATTGTGCGTAGATCAATCGCAAATTCTATGAAACAAAGCATAAGCTATGGTTTAAATGTTTTGTTTTTAAAGTGATTGTGTTGCATCATTATGAATTCTCTTGGTGCAATGGGTATAGATGTAATGGCATATCAGATTGCATTAATGTGATGAACTTGATATTCTCAATTTTTAAATAGCTTTGCTGGGAATGATTATGCAGTAAGAGAGAATGACTCACTGGGACTGGAGAAAGGCAACTCTTTTAATATCTTTATTGGAACACTATCTTAAAAAAAAAGCAATTTAAAAGCTTGCAATTTATGCTAAATAATGTAAGCATGATGGTAAAAATCCTGGTCAATTATACTGAATCAAAAACATTGGTTATAGATTCACTTAATTGTTCTGCACTATTGTCCTTTCATCACCTCCCTGAATGGGCGTTGTGCCATTTACAGATGGATCCTGTATCATATCCATATTAACTTACATGGTGAGTCAACTGTATTAGGGAAGGCACTTTCAAATAAAAGGAAGTAAAACTTACATTTGTATAGCTGCTGTCATACACTAAAACACATCATGGCCAGTTAAGTGTGGTCTCTGTTGATAAATGATTTCCTATTTTTCCTGTATACATTGCAACAAATAGAGACATGAGACTGCAGATATTGGAATCTGGAGCAATAAACAATCTACTGGAAGAACTTAGCAGGTCGAGCAGCATCTGTGGGGGTGGGGGGGGGAAGGGATTGTCAACATTTCAGGATGAAGCTCTGCATCAGCAAATAGTTGTGAGGGAGTATTGGCAGTAGTTGGGAAATTATTAATAGCTAATATGATATCACCCTGAGGTCTGTGTACTTCTACAGTTAATAGAGAGTTTTATAAGCCCACTGGACTGACAGGTTGATTAAACAGGGAATTAGCTTTTTTTTCATTTTTCGGAACCTTTTCCAAAGACTTGATATCATCCACTGCATGAGGTGAAGGTAACCACATACAGTATTCTAAATGTGATCCAGTCGAGGTCCTGTATAGGGTCAAAATGATGTGCTTTGTTTTATATCAAATACATTATTTATAAAACCTAATACCCTTTTTGCTTTTGTTATGACTTCTTGGCATTAGACACAATCCTTTAGAGAATTATGAGCAGGTACTTTTCTCTCCCAATCAATTGTTCCATGTAAAAGTTTGGTGCTGATCCTGCCCACTTACATATCATTGCATCCATCTGAATTAAATACCATTTATCAGAGTATGACCAATTCTCACAGCATTAACATGTGCTGGCAAATAACTTGGACTTCTAACACGGGGGCAAGTTCCCTGATTAACTGTAAGCATTGTGGACCATATCCAGGTCACTTATGAAGACAGTGCAGTCATACATTTTGTCTGAGAAAAGTCTTTGAGCTTTTTGGTACAGGGTGAAGTACTAGTGTTTATAGTTTTATCAGTTATACTTGAAGTGATGAATTGCAATAGTGTGAACTGTTCTAGTACTGTGATAAATAAGTCTAGTGACAACATAGTTGGCATCCTGGCAAACTTTACTACTGTTGACTCCAGATGCAAAACGGAAACACTTTCATTATTGTATGTTGTAAAGATGGCAAATAATGGATTCTATTTTACCAGATTACTGGTGTGAACTTCATAAACCTTGGTCAAACCAAAGTTACCATAGAGTTCAGGGCTACGTAGCTTCAGAATATACCTTTTTTCAGTGATCCACTTTTGACCTCTTCAAAATGGTATTGAATTTGCTGGCTGTTTTTGAGCTGCCTTCTCTTTCAGCTGCATCTCTGCTCACTGTTGAAAGAACATTAGAATTAAAAACAGGAGTAGGCCATCTGGCCCACCTAACCTGCTCCACCATTCATCAAGATCATGTGCGATCTTCTACCTCATCCCCAATTTTTTACATTGTTCCTATATTCAGAAATCTATTGATCTCTGACAACTCAATAACTGAGCCTCCACAGCAACCCAGGTTACACAATTCCAAAGAATTACCATCCTCTGAGTGAAAAAGATATTCTCCTCAGTTCAGTCCTAAATGGCCTACCCCCTATTCAGAAATTGTGAACCCTGATTCCAAAACTCCTCAGCCAGGGGAAACATACTGCAGGATTTTATAAGTTTCAATAAGATTACCTCTCATTCTTCTAAACTCTGGAGAATATAGGCTGAGTTCACTCACTCTTTCCTCAAACAGCAAAACCATCAACTTCCTAAATGGCAAATGCAGAAACCAAAACTGTACATAGTTCTCCATTGCAGTTGTACTAAGGCTCTATACAATTGCAGTAAGATGTATTTACTCCATTGTTCAAATTCTCTCATATTAAAAGCCAATTTACCTCTTGCCTTTCTAATAATTGCTTGCTGCATTTACTGTTAGCTTTCAGTGACTTGTATACTAGGATGTCTGTTTTTTTAAAAAAAAATCAACATTTCCCAATCTGTCACCATTTAAAAAATACTCTGCTTTGCTATTTTATGCACCAGAGTTTATCCCACTACAGATGCTGTTTAGTAGTTCCCCTTTTTCTCTCTCCTTCATTGCTTAAATAATGTGATGACATTTGCTACACTCCATTCTACAGGAACCATTCCAGAATCTATACAATGTTGAAAGGTGATAACTATTACATCAACTATCTCTGTAGTTCTTCAAAACGGTGACATAGATCCAATATTTCCAAACCTATTGCTGTCTGAAACTGACGTTCAAAGTTAGGAGTAATTCTAGCATGCATAAAGTAGAAGATGGATCTTGTCAAAAGGAATATTAGGTAGTGATCAGGATTGTGATTTTTTTTTTGATTACCAGAATTTATCTCATTGAACTGACTGTGAAATATTTGTTCTGTGTCCATCATACATGGAAAAACAAAACATTGGCCCAGATTTTGCCATGTGTATCCTTGACCAAATGCCCCAGCCTAGTGCTGGGAAGTCTAACCAAAGTCATGCTTCACCAGAACAGCTTCTTAACAGATTTGCTGGCTGGTATCTGTCTGCAAGTTTTAGACTGCAGTCGGATATTCATGTGTCAAAGTCCCAAACCTGCGGACATTTATGTCGAAAAATGCCAGTTGTTTGCTTCAGAACTGCCAATCTTTCCCAGTTAGGTTCCACCCAATAAATGTTTCTACTCTAAGCCAGAGTTGTGTTTGGAATGTTCTGTTTTGTGCAAGAGTGAAAATTTGGCTTGTAATGGGTATTAGTGCTTAATGAGGGAGTTGGGGAGGGAATGGTATGAAGTAATAATTTTATAGCCCTGGAGTTGATCTCCAAAAGTGCTATTAACTGAAATCCATTACCATATGTAGAGTCTTATGCCATGAAAGAGAACAAAACATTTTTACAACAAGATTTTCACCTTGGTAGTTAAGTGATAGATATAAATTACACATACCACTGCCACTTTGTCATGTATCATTTTGGATTCTGATTGCCAGTCTCATCAGAGAAGTCATCAAGGTATGTCTGTTATTGATAGTCTTGTAGATCCCTCTAAGCTTGTGTAAAATTGGGAATAGATCAGGAATGCCTTGGCAGGCACGATTATGTAATGTGTTGATGCTAGAAGCAATTTGCAATGTGTGCTGCACAAGAAGGAGCAAAGTAATGGTAAATATGACTAGTGACAGTGGAGTTCCTGGGTTATTAAAAAATACTTTTTTTTTGTTATCTTGAAAAACACTCTCATATTTTCCATGTACTATATTACCTACCTTGGGCATGGTTTTAGAAATCAGCATATTAATATCTCTTTAAATTAATAGCAGCAAATAGAATTTTATTACTATTTCATTTTCTCACATTGTGAATTTGTTCTGTAGAATTTAATTGGCCGCTTTTCTGTTGATGTAACGCAGTCAGGAATTGCCTGAAGTAATTTTTCATTTTGTACTTCTCAAGTGACTTATCAGCTTTATAACTATTTGAGTAATTCTCAGGAACATTAATACAATTCTGTGGTGGAAAACTAGGAAATGAAGCAGATCAGTGGATTCCCACATCTCAGCCTATGGCCATATTCCAATTTCGAAGGAATGTTTTATGTGGCATTGGAACCAAAGCGTTTGACATTTCGTATGCAATCAACCTCTTGATCTTTGAAACTGGAAAAGATGAAACTGTAATTCAAGTTGTAAAAATTCTTCACACTGTCTGGTGAGCCATAATACAAGTGCACTAAATTACTACTAAATACAGCCCATTGTTATCCAGGGAACATATTAAGTACACTAAGTAAGGCAGAGTGAGAAATTCACAAGTTTCAAAGACAGCTTTTCAGATCATGAAGAGCACCACCTATTTATGGATACCGTTAGCAGTCTGATGATACAGCAAAATGGGATTGGGAGAGTTTTGAACAAAAGGAAGAAACAAAGGGGGAAAATCTCTCCACTGGCTAGAGTCACCTATGGCATACAAGAAAATGATTTTGCTAGCTGGGACCAGTTATCCCAGACCCATGGCATCACTTGCAGATAAACTCATTTGGCTCCTGCTGTTTGATCAGCGACCTTCACTCTAATGTAAGGTGCAAAAGTGAATCAATTTACTGATGGTTGCATTTAGCTTTTAGCTGCAAGCGCAATTACTCAGATAACAATGCACCCCATGTCTGGACACACCTAGGTCTGGTCGCTGTCCAAACTTATTCTAATAAGTGGCAAAGAACATATCATACAAGTGCCAAGAAATGGTCATCTCCAAATAAAAAGTTTCACCACCCACTCATGACATTCTGAATCCTCACCATCAACATCCTGCGACACCTATTGTCCAGATATCCATGTAGATCTCCTTCATAGCTGCACTGGCTTCCAGTGGGGTGTCAGAGGCCGTGTTGGGGTTAAACAAAAGGCTTAGTACTTGAATTCCCAAAACATCTCCAGTACTTGCAAGTTATAAACCAGGCCTGTATCGCCATATTGTTCACCTGCTTTGATGGATGCAGCTCCAAATAGACTGGAAAATAAAAGTAACCAGCTAGGAAAAAGCTGGTTGGCACTTGGTTGGCACCTCATCCACTGGTGCCAGCTTCCACCATCAGCACACTTGGGCTTAATTTGCTCTGTTCACAAGTACACTGTAGCAATTCTCTGTGGATTTTTCAGCAGCATATCAGAAAATGCAAAGGTACAAGAGCAGGAGATGTGTGGGAAAACTGTCTTTACATTTCCTTCTAAATCATGCACCACACTGATCTAAACGATATTGCATTTCCTTCAACATCTCTGAGATGAAGTCTGCAGCACAGTGGCACAGCAGGTAGTACTATTGCCTCACACCTCCAGTGATCCAGGTCTAATCCTGACCTCTGGTGTGGCTGGTGAAGTTTGCCCCTCCTCCATGTAACCATGTGGGTTTCTTCCAGGTATTCTGCTTTCTTCCCACATCCCAAAGAGGTTCATTGGATACTGTAAATTACTCCTGGTGTAGGGTGAGTGGTGGAATAATCAAGGAGGAGTTTGGGCATGTGAGGTTGGAACAGATTACAGCAAAATAAGTGGAAGAATGGGATCGCAAGCATAGGAATTTATGGGTGGAAAGGCCTCCTGGGATGTATGATATCCCAGGGATCCCTCACTTAATAACATTGTGGAATGATATTCATCATGGATTGCAATGGTAATGTAGCTTTATTGGAAGTTTGATTACTTTCTTAATTGTCAATGTCCTGTTTCTTGGAATAATTAATTTAATTGTTCAATCTTCAGCTATTTAACTTCTCCTGAGATTTAATGAAATACGTGGCTAGACAGTATATCAGTATTTTTCTATTTACTCCACAAAGCTTTAAAATGCTTGTTGGCAAAACAGTTCTCAGTTAGAATCCTGATGCCCTTGTCATTAAAGGTAAAATTACTTCTCTGTGGCATAGCTTGTACAGTTGTTTTTTGTTGGGAACTGTTCCACTTTTAAACAGATTACAATATGTTACGATATGATTTTGCATCTCTCAAAAAAATAGCATTCAGCAATACTTCACAAACTGACTTTCTTTTCTCTGTTCAGGGAAAACCTGTCAGTGGATATAAAAAAGTATGTAGTAGATCAAACCTCTTCTGCACTTTTACATTCTAAATTGTGAGTGTATTGATGTAATTTTGTAGCCTTTGACCAGTGCTGTACCAAGTACTGATGTCACCTTCTTTGGAGTTTTAAAATTTTGTGCAGGTTAGCGGTGACTCTCCATGACACAGTAGTGCTGACACCGAATAGAATCACTTTAGCATTAACAAATATCTTGATGATATGGATAATAAAGATTAAGAATTGTTGGAGAATTATTAAACCAAATACCTCAGGATCACTTTTGCCTCATTTTCCCCCAATAATTCATAGTTGATTATTGGAAAACATCACTTTCAGATTGGCATTAATTATATCAAAACCATTAACCTTTCAGTGCGCATGTCATCACTGAGTAACTGAAAGGCATTTGCTTTCTTTGTTCAGCATGGCATCTGTCAGCTAAAATCCATAATACAATAAAAATGGCTCCATGAATTTTTCAGTTGCATTTTCGAAGAAAAATATCAGTGGATTACATCATCATGCCAACTTCCTCTGAGTAACCTGGGATCAAATTGAATCATTGTTATATTTGTTCAAGCATTTCTAACCCAGTTTGAACTCTACACTAAAAATCTTCATGAAGTATGGTTTAATCTTATGGTAATGGTCATCGTCTTCTTGGGTTGGGAGTTAATGGACATTAATGAAGCAGAACACAGGGAGTTGTCCTTCATCTGCCCCGTGTTACAGTTGATAATAGAGTTCTTGCAGTACAACTATATATTACAACAAGATTTAAATATGTTCCAGTTACCAGCATGGACAAGCTTTGGCAAGGACAGAAATAAAAGCCATAGTGTATGACTCTGATATGCAGACCAAAGTCTGCTGTCAGGGTTTTAGATAATGGTTATAATTTAAGAGCTTTGGTTTTACTATTTAGGATGTAATTTGAACCACCCAATGACATTATTCTCTATGTAATCACTGCTCTATATCCATTATTTTCTAATCAGTCTCAGCATCTCTTGTTCTGTATATACAATGACTCAGTTGTACCCTTGAAGAAAATTTAGAAAATTAGAAAATATATGAACTGGTGTATTCAGCCTTGTACTGAGCATTGACCTCAGCTAGAGATCAATACAGCATTGCTCCATGGAGCCCAGCTAAAAGTTGATAGCCATTGATTTTTGTACTGAGTGTCCTCTGCCCACATTCATTTGAATGAAGGTGGTGCATTAAGTATGTAATCAGATTTGTTTTCTGTTGCTTTTTGCTTCCAGGAAGCTCGAGCATGTATCAAGATTGATTTTAAAGGACAAAATGTGATGGTTGAGTTTTGCAGTTAAAAATCTTTGTAACATTTTTGTTAGATGGATATGTTTATTAAATTTACTCTTTTGAATTTAAAGTCATTTTTCAAATTTGAAGTATATTTAAAAGTTAAATGCAGCCTTAAACAATAATTGCATCTTTGATGTATGGAGTTAAGTAATGTAATTTAAAAACAAACATCATCACTAGATTCCAATTTGTGACCATTTTGTTATTGAAGTTAAAATGTCTGGTTTATGCTCATTTTTAATGTATTTAGTCTTCAGATTGAGTATTGTTTTCAATAGCACATTGAAGCAGTCTCTGAAACTATTACAATAAATTTCATTATTAACTGTAAATAATGAAATAAGTACTTTAAAATAACAACAGTCCCTATTTTGTACAGTACTATTGATTAATTAAAAGTAGAGAGATATAAAACATAGGTTTTCCCCTCTAGGAAAAATGAGAATGCTACGTAAATAGCATTTAAGATGGAAATGTTTTGTGACATTACAAGATCAGTTTACCCTTTGTAAGAAACATGTAAAATAAGTTAATATGCTAAGATTTTATTTTACTTGTTCAACTGATAAGATGGAATAGTTATAGAAATTTCAAAGTTCTAGAGAAGGTATTTTTGTAAAAAAAAATATTGTGGAAAAGTAGTGCTGGAAAGACATTGGTGGCCTCAAACTTTTGGAGTTGACATTGGTCCACTAAGATAGCCAAGACAACAAATTTACCATTGTAAGATGGGTGGTTTTGAGTATGAAAATGTTAATCAAATGCACTACTCTTCTGATGGACTAAGAAGTTGCACATTCTAGCCAGGGTTTAATGGAAATGTGGTTTATGAGAACATAAGTATGTATGGTTTTTATGATTTTAGCATGTGTATGATTTTTAAGTGATGTTTGACTTGGGACAAAGGGAAGCATTTTCCTATCCACATTATGAGGAGAGTAAGAGTAGACTATGGCTATTTGTGCTTTTCCTGGTGGCCAGCTGACCCCTTGGAGCAGTTTGTTTGATAGCTCTGATTTATGGAATTGTATGTGTGGTGAAGGTCTCTCAGAAAGGGGAGAATGTAAAACTGCACTACTTCAGATAATTTATTTATCTATTTGCTTTTTTTAATTGAATCGAAGATAGGGACAAAAATAATCTTTGGCTAAACATCTCTTTTGTTAGGAAGTTGCAAGTTTCACAGCATTCCAGTTCATTTATACCACGTCCTTCACGATTCAGACAGCTGTGACCTGTCACAGGCATCATGTTAGTGTGGTCATTTACTTCAATCGATGGCTGCAGTCAGCAACTCATTGTCAGCTGTGAAGTTTATTCCACATTGAAGCAATATCACACAGAATTTTATGACTTTTTCATATCATGCCAATGTTTTGGAATGCAAAGCTGTCCATAATTCTGGTGCACTTCAGTCCAGGATTTCTTATGAGCCAGGGCTTAAATGTTTTGTTTTGAGGAGTTGATACTTTTCAAGAGCTTTCTTGGTAATATCAATACAACCAGTAAACTAATGGATTAAATAGCCAAAACTACAAATGTGATCAGGAAAGTTACAGCAGGATAATTTGTCAATTTTACAGAGACATTTGTAGTTTAATGACATCAAAGTAACTTCTTTTACTGATGTATTTGAGTGGATATGCTGCTGGATTTGAAAGACCGTCTGTGAAATTAGAAATACTCAGCAGGCAGGCAGCATCTGTAGAAGGAGAAATAGCTAAATTTTCAGTTCTGTGCATGACATTGGAACTAGTTGTCAACATGAACCATAACTCTGTTTCTGTTTCCACAGATGCTGACTAACCTGCTGAGTATTTCAGCATTTTCTGTTTTTGTTTAAGATACTTAGCATTTGCAATTTTTGTTTTTAATTTTCTATGAAATTATACAATTGCTAACATGCAGAGGTTATTCCTAAAATAGCAAAATATTTGATACAAAATACTTTTAATACAAAAATCAACATACAAATTTGGTTAGCAGACAACCTCAGTAGTGGGAAAGCTTTTCAAAACATTGATCTGTGACTGGATTAATAGTCACTTGGAAGAAAATCGATTAATTAAGGCAAGTCAGCACAGATTTATTTAGAAGTTATGGAAGAGGTAGCGGACAGGATCGATGAGGGTACTGCAGTTCATGTAGTGTACTGGAGAACCAAGGGTCCAGTAAAAATGAGGAAGTGAAAAAAGTTGGTAGAGAAATAATACTAGAAAAGCTTATGAATCTGAAAACTGATAAATCCCAAGAACCTGATGATCCACATTCCAGGAATTTGATGGAGAAAGTAGATGTTTTGGTTGACTTCTCCCAAAATTCCATAAATTCTCAATGGATCCTGTAGATTGGAGTTTCACAATTGTGCTTCTGATGTTTCAGGAAGGAGGGAGAGAGAAAACCAGAAATTACTGACCTGAAAACCTGACAGTAATTGTTGGAAAATACTGGCATCTACAATAATGGTTGTTGTATCAAGGCACTTAGAAAACAATGAAATGACTGAACAGTGTCAACATGGATTTATGATTAACCTATCGGAGTTCTGTGAGGATTTATCTAGAAACATGGATGAGGAGAACCAGTGGATGTGGCACATTTGGATTTTCTGAATGCTATTGATAAGGCCCAACACATGATGAACAAAGTTAGAGCACATAGATCTCAACTGTGGGTTGAGAGTTAGTTAACATATTTTTAAAAAGTGTAGGATTGATGGGTTCCTTCTCAGGTTAACCAGCTATGATTAGTGATGTTCTGCAGGAATTGGTGATGGGATCCAACTTTTCACAGTCGATATGAACAAAGTAACGTTTCAAAGTTTTCTTATAACATGAAACTAAGTGGGAGTATGAGTAATGCTAATGCATTCAGGAAATATAGACCAGCTAAATGAATGGACAATGACATGATAGAAAGGGTACAATGTTAGAAAATAGTAAGGCTGTCTGGTAAGAAAAAAATAATTATTAATTATTTTTTAAAAGGTGAGATATTTGGAAACTGTTGATGTTCAAAGGAACCTGGTATCCCTGTACATAAGTCACTAAAGGCCAACATGCAGGTGTAGCAGGCAATTAGCGAGGCAAGATCTAGTGTACAGAACATAACCAAGTTTGGAAAAATTAATGGAAGGAACTGCTATCCGTAATGTTTGCACAATAGAAGTAGGTTTAGATACTGTATTTAAATTCTGCAGATTGTAAGAACAAACACTGGGAAAGAACATGAGACCAGAGAAAACACTGAGGGTGCATAGAGGGAAAAAAAACTCCATAAGACAATATATTTGGACAATATATATAGGAAGGTAAGGCTCAGGAGACCTTAGAGTCATGGATTCAATCACTTGTACTTAGTACTATTATCTGTTTCTGTTTCCAAGCTTTTAATCCAGCAAACTATTTGTTGCATTTATTTCATGATCAGTAACTTTTCTAAAAAAAAACACATCGGATGTTATTAATTTCTTTCGGATAAGTTATCACTTTCACAGCAGACATTGTGGTGAGATATTAACATTGAATTCCTTTGGTAACATTTTTGTCCATCTCGGATTGGCAGACATAAAATGTTGTTAATTGTACTGGAAATGATGAGTTTTGGTTAATTGCTGAGCATTTTGATCAGGCTTTCTGCAGCGTTAGAGTTCAATTTTATTTTGCTGTACTGTATTTCTTATTTTTCCTTTAACTATTCCAGCTTCTTGTCCATCATTGGCGGAAACTTGTCTGACATTGGAAGCCATGCTATGCAGAACTGTGTGAACACGGCATTGAAAAACCATTCAATAGATACCTTAGCTCAAAAACTTGATACAACGGTGCCAACACTTCAGATGATTATTGATGGATTGAAGCAGCCTCGTGACTACGACCTTAGAGCAGGTAATGACTTCCAGCAACAGCCTTGGGTTGGTCAATGGCAATTATTTATACCTTATATTCATAGGCAACTGAATTTATATATTAATTAAGGATAACCCTTGTTTATTATTGTCAAGATCACTTTCTAAAGAGCTGTAATCATTAATTTATCACTAGTGGCTGCTTGCATTGCTAATAATGGAATGCCACCAGCCACAAAGAATCTCTTAGTTTTAAATCTCAATATGCACGATTTTTTTTTCCATTTTACCCATCTGCAGCAGTCTTCCTTCACCTTCTTTCATAATAGGTAAGGCTTATTGATGTGATCTAACACAAATCCAATGCAGACAATGGAACAAATTATAAATGGAAAAGAATTCCTTATTAATTTAATTATAAGTAGTAAAAGATAAATATTTTGCTAAATTTCCACCTTTACTTTGAAAAATATATTCTGTCCAAAATTCTGATGATCTTCTGGAGTGTGACTTTTGCGTATCTATGTCAGGTTGTAATCTTAACCCTGAAAAGGATACATTATTTTTACACCAGCCTTAAGTTCTGTCCTAAATGCCACTGAATGTAAGTGACAATTCCATTGCACTGAAATTTTGGGTTTAAACTACTTTTGATATTATTGGTGCTAAATTCCATCATTTGCCCCTAAGCATCTACTTTCTTTCTGATTATTGATCTGAGCAGCAGTAATTGAGACAGGATCTTAAAATGTGATTGTGTTTCATTTTGCTGCTTATTTCTAGCTCTTAATTTGGAGGCTGCTAGATTTATTTGAATGTCTTTCTCTGAGAGAAAAAGGGAAAATCAAATAGAATTGAACTATGTTCTCAGGGTCATGTGCTCCCTACTCCAAATACTCTGCAAATTTTCACTTTTGAAAGATACTTAGGAAACTGCATACACCACTTTTGTGATAAGGCAATAGATTCTAAATCATAACACATTGAATTTAAAAAAAGTCCACTTCCCACTAATTTTCATTCCCTCCCCAGCCATCCCAAGAACTGCCTGGCTTTTTTTTTGCCAATTTTAAATTTATGTCACCTGGTCACTGACTTTTTTACCTTCAAAAGTGTGTTTTGAACATAAGTTAAGTCTCCCCTTAACATTCTCTGATCTAAGGAACATTCCCACTTCTCCAGTTCTCCTCAGAAATAAGTTCCTCATCTCTGGCACCATTCTAGTACATCCTTTCTGAGGCCTTTATCTTTCATGAAGTGTAGCATCCAGAACTAGACACAATACTCTTAACTGAAGTCTAACCAGTTGTTTATAATGATTTTGCACTGTTTCTTTGCTCTTGTGCTCACTGTCTCAATTTATAAAGGTTTATGCTTCTCTAAAAACTTTGTCCGCTTGTCCTTTCACATTGATATCTGTATAGAGACCCCGGGGTCACTTTGTTCCTGCTCTCTCTGTCCATTTTTCCTTCTAAACTGTGTCAGTTCACACATCTCCCACCGTGTTCCTTGTTGTTTACTGCATTTTAAAGTTTTGTCTGCTGACTCTGAAAATTTGCCTGTGTGTCTAAGTCATTGGTCTGTATCTTCTGTGGACTAGATCACATAAGCTACAAGCCTGCACACTCCAGCCACCAGCCCACTAAACCCACACTTAGAGAGTTAAATGGTGAGAACTTCATCAGGTTGGATAGTAGCAATCCAGTTGGCAAAGTCCTGTCCGGTATAAGAGCCTTTCCGGTTGTAAATGGTTAAATAATCCTCTATAATTTTCACTCATTCACCTAAGCAGAAGCAAAGACACTTGATGAGGATAATTTGGTTTAATACCATGAGTAGGTGATTAGAATCTCCCTCATTGGAGATGATCATTGCTTGACACTTGTGTCATGAAAATTATGCAGTATGCTTTGCTCTTGTCTGGAGCTTACTACATGCAAGTATGGTCTGCTTCATATTCCAAGGAGTTGCAGATGTGTAATCATTAGCAAGCAACCCTACTTCTGATCTCATAATAGAAAGAGAATGAGTGGTGAAGTACGATTGGGGCTAGGACTCTGCCCTGAGGAAATCCTGCAATGATGCCCTGATGCTGGGTTGATTGGCCTCCAACAATCACAGCCAAGATTCTTCATGCAAGATATTACTCCAAATAGTGGAATGTTTTCTCTTGATGTACATTGATTTTTGTTTTATCAGAGCTGCTTGATGCCAGACTTAATTAAGCACTGTTCTGATATAAATATACCAGATACCCTTACCTCAAACATATTTAGTACAGTACATTCTTAGAAGCTGTAACTGACTCTTCAGTTACCTGTGTGGGTGAGGTTAAAAAAAGACTTTGCCAAGCACTGAATTTTAGGGCATGTATGGGTTAAGTTGGCACTGATAACTTATTGTGACTTGCTTTCCTTGGCACTTTCATCCCATATCTAATTTATGCAAGAGCACTTACACATTAGTATTTACTAAGTTTGGACTTTACCAACGAGATGAAATGAGGTAAAGCAATGCTCCTACCTCTTAGCTGGAAGGTCATGAGAGTAGATTCAGTACATAATGTGGGATGACACTTGAGTACAGAGCAAGTCCACCTTTTGAATGAAATGTTAAACAGAATCTGCTGGCTTGGGTAAATATAATCAAATAATAAATATAGCACAACTAAATCAAATAATAGGGATTCTTGCCATTGGGGTCCTCGCCCACATTTCTCCATCAACCAGCACATTTAAAACAGACTATCTGATGCTCTATTCCTTTGCTCTGCATTATAGGCTCGTAGCTATGGTGTCTTCTAGCTGCAGAACGACCCATTATTGAGAATAATGCAAATAATGCTTTTCTTCTTTCCTGCAGTAGATCTTTCAGTTTTACAGACACACATTTCTTCTGTACAGTTAAGTGTAATGCAACCTAACCCTTTAATCTGTCAGAGATATTTAAATCCATCAGCAGTGAATTATTTCTCATTCCCAACTGGCAAGTTCCCATTGACTGACATTATCAATTTCTGAAGCTTACCTATTTTAACTGAAAGAGATGGTAGATATGGTGGCATGTTCATTGCTCAAGAGCTGGACACATGTCCCATTCTGCCATATAAGTAATTTTGCCTTCACTGAAGATATAATGACAACCAACTCAACACTCACCAGAACTCAGTAAAATATATTTTGTGAGTACTTTTTTTTCCTCTGCTCATATGTAATGTTTAAATACTCAGTGTCAGGAGATGTATGAGGGAGATGGAGATTTACAAACTGCATTTTATTACATAATAACCACCTAAATAGCAAAATGAACAAGAAAACCATTAAACCTATAGAAGGTTTCCAGTTCAAACAACCTTCCTTTTCTGTTTTTTTTAATCTGGATTCTACAATATGCATATTGAGGAAGAATAGAAATAGTTGCTAATGTGCCTTATTTTATGTTCCTCTGCAGGATTTGATCAACATGATTTTAAAAGAAACATTGTCTCTCTTAATGACTTGAAAAATGGAACTGTTCTGACTGGAAGAGTGGAAAATGCTACTCTTTTTGGGGTCTTTGTGGACATAGGTGTTGGTAGATCTGGTCTGATCCCTATTCGCTACATTACAGCAGCCAAGCTACCTGTATCTAAAAGACGTCGAAGTCTAGGCCTTGGCCCTGGTGAAAGGGTAGAGGTTAAAGTAATGGAGGTTGACCGGGAAAGAAACCGTATTTCTTTGGATCTCATACGAGTTTTATAAAAAGCAACACTTTGATCAAATTATTAGATTTCTCATTTTTTTCTCACTTTACATGACAGCATCTGAAATTCAAAGCTCTTCCCTGCTAGAGATTTTGGATGTATTGGATATTTTTTGGTATTTCGCACTGTATCATCATCCCACTGATATACTCAAAGTATCATGTTTATTTTCCATAGACTGCAATATTTCAGAAGCAGAACATGCACTTTAACGTTTGGCAACTGAAGAAGAATAGTAATAGTAAAGTGTAAGCCTGCAAATATAAATCACTGACCATTTACCACTTGGAACTTAAGGCTGCAGCATTCAACTGATATATCTTGGGACTGGCCAATTAATGAGTTCCTTGATAGATTCTTTACAATATTAAATCCATGAAAAAAAATACAGAGTACATGCATCAAAAAAGAGAGTAAAAATACTGCTGAATATGTTGTGTTAAATCATACTTAGGATCACAATACTCTAAATTAATAATCACATGTAATAGTTAATAAAGGAAAAATTAGAATATTTTATTATAAAAATAAATCTACTCCTACTACCAAAAACCGAAGCTGTTTAATAAACAAAAACAAGGAAAAACTCTTGAAACGTAACAATGTCAGCCAACGTCTGTATTTTAGTCACCAAATCGAAGGTTTGGAAAATAATTCAAAAAAGGTCCCCACAGGGTTTGGAAGTCTAAGTTAGATTCAAAAACTGAACAATGAATCTTCTCTAGATTCAGGTATGACATAACATCCCGTAACCATTGAGCATGAGTAGGAGGAGTAACTTCCTCCCATGTAAGCAACACAGCTCCTCTGGCTGTAAGAGAAATAAAAGCCAGAATGTGTAAATCAGAAGCCTTCAAAGTTATATCTTTTTCTCCAATGATCCCAAATAATGCAGTCAAAGGATCAAGTTTAAAATTTATTTTGAAAAGTACAGAAAAAGTTTGAAAGACCTCTGTCCAATATTTTTTAAGACTGACACGTCCAAAACATGTGAATTAAAGAAGTCTCTCCGTTATTGCATTTGTCACAGTAAGGAGATATATCAGAATAAAAAATGGGATAGTTTATCTTTAGACAAATGAGCTCTTTGGACCACTTTAAATTGAAGGAGAGAATGACGGGCACATAATGACGAAGTATCAACCAATTTAAAAATTTCATTCCAAGTTTCCTCAGAAATTGACATCTGCAAATCTTGTTCCCAAGCATTTTTAATTTCATCTAGTGGCACCTTACTCATTCCTAGTAACCTGTCATAAATATTAGATATTGAGCCATCATGAAAAGGTTTCAAATTAAAGATTACATCTAATAAATTTTTATCAGGGCTCATAGGAAAAGAATGTAATTGAGAACGAAGAAAATCTCTGCTTTGTAAATATCAGAAAAAATGAGTTTTTGGTAAATTATACTTGGTAGACAATTGTTCAAACGAAGAAAGGTTTCCTCCAACAAACAGATCCTGAAAACAAGTAACACCTAATTTGTCCCACTCTTTAAAAACTACATCCATCATAGAAGGTTTAAAAAAATAATTAGAGAAAATGGGACTGGACAAAGAAAAACTCAATAAACCAAAATATTTTCTAAATTGTAACCGAATCTTCAAAGCGTGTTTAACTACTAAATTATCTGTTACTTTATTTAATGATATAGGAAGTGAAGAACCAAACAGAGAAATGATAGAAAATTTTTTAACAGAGTTAGCTTCCGAAGAAACCCATACTGGACAAGCCTCTTGATTAATGTAATGTAACCAAAACTTAAGATTTCGTATATTGACTGCCCAGTAATAAAACCTAAAGTTAGGTAAGGCTAAACCTCTGTTCTTTTTAACCTTCTGAAGGTGAACTTTATTTTGTCTAGGATGTTTATTATTCCATATGTAGGAAGATATAATTGAATCAAGAGAGTCAAAGAAAGACTTAGGAATAAAAACAGGTAAAGCCTGAAATAGATATATGAATTTAGGTAAAATATTCATTTTAATAGCATTAATTCAGCCAATCAATGATAGAGAAAGGGGTGACCAACTTGATAAAACCCTTTTCACATAATGCAGTAAGGTGAAAAAATTTTCTTTAAATAAGTGTTTATAATTTTTGTGTAAGTTCAATTTGTATCCTGAAAAATGACTAAAGCGATAAAGTAAAGAAAGCATAGGAGGTAAAGAGGCTTCAACATTAGATATAAAAAGTAATAAATCATCAGCATATAATGAAACTTTATGGTTAATACCTCTTCTGGAGATACCAATGATATCTCTAGATTCTCGGAGAGAAATAACCAAAGGTTCTAAGGCCAAATCGAAAGGCAAAGGGCTCAAAGGACATCCCTGTCTGGTTCCACGTTGAAGTTTAAAAGATTTAGAATTTTGAAAATTAGTAAGAACTCGAGCAGAAGGGGATAAATAAAGTAATTTAATCCATTGGATAAAATTGGGCCCAAAGTTAAATTTCTCTAAAGTTTTAAGTAAGTAATTCCATTCAATCCGATCAAAGGCCTTCTCAGCATCTGGAGATATCACACATTCCAATATTTCCTTAGAGGGATAATAGATAATATTCAATAAATGATGAATATTAAAATGAGAATATCGATTTTTAATAAAACCAGTCTGATCATAGGATATAATCGAAGGTAAAATATTTTCCAATCTACGAGCTAGAACTTTAGATAAAATTTTAACATCCACATTAAGTAACAAAATTAGTCTGTACGAAGCACATTCCGTTGGGTTCTTATTTTTCTTAAGAATGAGTGACATAGAGGCTTCATAAAAAGATTGTGGTAATCTACCCAATTTAAAAGAATCCGAAGAAACAGCACATAAATGAGGTATAAGCAAAGAGGAAAAGGCCTTATAGAATTCTCCAGGAAATCCATCAGGACCTGGAGTCTTTCCAGAATGTAAAGATCGCACAACCTTGGCGATTTTCTCATATGTAATAGATTGATCCAACTGTTTTCGGTTTTTAGTAGGAAGTATAGGAACGTTTAATTGGTCAAAGAAATTATTCATTATTATCTTAAGGAAAATTTGAACTGTAAAGTTTAAAATAGAATTCTCTAAAAGTATGATTTATTTGTAAATGATCAGTTGTCCTCTCACCATTGGCTTTCGAAATTTCTTTAATTTGCTGTCCAACACTGGAGATTTTTAATTGGTTAGCCAGTAAATTTACCTGTTTTATTTCCATGAGTATAAAATTGACTTTTATCTTTTAAAAGTTGACTTTCAATTGGATATGTTAGCAGAAAATCATATTTAGTTTTAATTTCAACTTGCCTTTTATATAAAGCCGGATCTGGATCCAAAGCGTATTTTTGATCTAATAGTTTCAGTTGATTAACTAGATTGGCTCTTTCGCTGTTAGCTTTTTTCCTAATGCTTGCCGTATAAGAAATAATTTGACCTCTAAGAAAGACTTTAAAAGCATCCCAAACGATAAGACTAGAAGTCTCTTCCGACGAATTCTCTTTAAAGAAGAGTAATTTGTTTCTCCATAAATTTTAAAAAGTTTTTATCAGATAACAAAGTTAGGTTAAAATGCCAAAATCTGTTTGTCTGAGGGAGCCCAGGGAGATTCAAGGATAGAAGCACGGGAGCATGATCTGAAAGAGCAATCTCTTTATAGTCACAGGATTGAACTGATGAAATTATTTGATTATCAATAAAAAAAGTAGTCAATCCTGGAATATGTATGGTGAACATGAGAGAAAAAAGAATATTCCTTATCTTTTGGGTGCAAAAAATGCCAAGCGTCAACGAGACCAGTTTTCATTAAAAACGATTGAAGAAATAAAGCTGATTTATTAGGAGCAGCTAATTTAGTGGATGACCTATCTAGTTTGGGATCTAACCAGCAATTAAAATCTCCTCCTAACACCAAAGAGTAAAAATTCAAATCTGGTAGAAGTGAAAAAAATCATTCAAAAAATCTTGGGTCATCCGTATTTGGAGCATAAATATTAGCCAATACCATTGGTCTATTATTTATTTTCCCTGATACTATAACAAAACGACCATTAGTATCAGTTATTACCTTATGTTGATCAAATGAGACTGTCTTATCTATAAGAATTGAAACCCCTCTAGATTTAGCTTGAAAAGAAGAATGAACTTGGAGCCCATTCCATCGATTTAAAGAAAAATGTGAAATATCACAGTTATGAATGTGAGTTTCTTGTAAAAAGATAATAGAGGCTTTGTGTTTTTTTTAATATAGGCAAAAATCTTATTTCATTTCAAAGGATGATTTAAGCCTTTCACATTAAGTAAATTAATAACTCGATCCATTATAATATTATTTAAATGTAGGTAAAAAGAGAATGATGAACAAACCATTGGAATATACCATCAAAAAGTACTACAGTAGAGTTCCAGATAAGGTAACTAAGCAACAGATTTGACTGACAGCCCAAAACAGCTTCCCAGGAAACCCCCCGCCCCCCAGCACCAAAAGAGAACAAGCCAGCTAAGAAGCAGCTGGCGCCTACCTAAAGACAGTTTAACCCCAAATATCTCTGCTCAATAACTTCAAGGTTAGTAAAATTCCAACCCAAGGTTAGTAAAATTCCAACCCAATCATAACAATAAGATAAACAAAAAAACCACAGTTACAAATGTAAAAAACAAGTGTTCTTAGTTCAGCACGCCTTTTTATTTCAAAATGTATTGAAAAAAAGATTTAAAAAAAGATTTTAAAAAATCAAAAAACATAAGCATCCGAAGTATTAGTAAGTGATTACTAGAAAAAAAAGAAAGAAAAGGAAAACAGAAAATGTTCATAGTGAGGAATATGAAATCATTCAGTGGGAGTTTCCAGAAAAATCTGGGATTCTTCGGATGATCGAAACTATTTCTGCGAGCCATTTTTCAGTATAATTCTGAGTCTTGCAGGGAAATGAAGAGACGGCTTGTACCCCTTGATTGATTCTAAGTGATTCCAAACTGATCGCAGTGTACCCTTAAGAAATGCCTGTAATCTTCTTCATAAAAGTGTTTATTGCCAAATTTAGAATTTTTTTTTAAAGAAGTTCAAACATAACAAAGGCATATCTATGAACCTAACTTTGTAATGGATAATTCATCAATAGGACTCTATTGACTAAAGTTTTGCTGAAATTTTGTATATTTCAAAATCACTCAAAATAAATTATCCAGATCTTTAGAGCTTTCTTGATACTCAGCAATAAAAGATTTTTAGATGCAACTCAATGGGTGCTGCTGCTCCAAGTTGGATGAAGAATCAAATACAAACTGAACTGTTTTAAGAAATGGCATTCTTCTGAATATCCTGCATTGGTTTTTCATATACCGCTGTACATCACAATTTTTTTGACATATGCAAGATCAGTTCCAAGAACCAGAAGGTGAAAATAATTCCAAATAACTCATGCTTTCAGGTGTAAAGTTTACTCATTTACAGGCTTTTCCGATTCAAGATGTTTCCCAATTTATTGACAACTGTGTAGAAGCTTTTGCAGCTCTTGCAGTTTCCTGCTTTTTCCTACTCAATGGATGAGAAATTTAGTTGGTGAATACTGGATGCTTTACAGATTCATATAAACGTGCTTTAAAAATGAGTTT
The DNA here is from genome assembly GCF_009764475.1 of Pristis pectinata. Lineage (NCBI taxonomy): Eukaryota > Metazoa > Chordata > Chondrichthyes > Rhinopristiformes > Pristidae > Pristis > Pristis pectinata. Next base: position 118,263,714 of record NC_067407.1, read on the forward strand.
ATTTTAAAAAACAACCATGCCAAGCTATAATTTGAATCATACTTTGCATTTCTTTGTATCATACCAATTTAGAGCAAGAGCTTTTTCTCTTATTAAACACCTTTGTTTTAAGATTGTGATTGCATTTATTTCAACACTTGAGCATCATGTTATGAGGTTCAGTTATAGATTGAATACATAGCAAAGATAGTTTGAAAATTTTTCGTTAAAATTATGTGCATGCTTTCTCCTGGGAAAGAGTCGCAGTGAAGTTTATCTGCCACATTGAAAAAAAATCTAAATTTAGTATTTAGATTTAGCATTCTGGTCACTTTCTAAGGTAAACACCTTGCAATACAATAACTGCCAAAATCATTTGAGGAATATATTTCATTTTGATATCTTAGATGTTCTAAAATCAATGAATAAAATACCTCATAACCAAACTAGTGCATACAAGTTTATCCACAAGGTAGGTACCTGGCATAACATTTGTTTGCAAAAACTTCACTGCAGGGAAATAACGGTTAAGGATGAATACTTTTGAATGCAAATTTACTCCTAACCATAATTGTGTTTAATTTATTTGTATATAGGGAAAGTAAAAATACCTCTGGAGCCTGACAGTAGAATTAACAGATCAGTGATCCATTCCAGCAATTTTGCTGGCCTTAATGCAATACTACCATGTTGCTAAAATGCATATGCAGCTGTTATATAGGAAGGTGAATGGAATGTTGGCCTTTATTGCAAGAGGATTTGAGTGCAAGAAAAAACATGCCTTATTACAATTATGTAGGATTGTGACAAAAGAACACCTGGAGCATTATATACAATTTTGGTCTCCTTATTTAAAAGAAGCATGCATTTGCTATGAGAGGGAGTGCTGCAAAGATTCACCTTAGTTCCTGTGATGCTGGGTCTGTCATCTGAGAAGAGGTTGAGTAGGTTAGACCTCTGTTCCTTAAGTTATAGAACTACATTGAAACATACAAAATTCTTCAAGGGCTCAATACAATTGATACAGGGAGGATATTTCCCCGGCTAAAGAACCCAGAACTAGGGATTGTACTGAAATATGAAGAAATGTCTTCACTCAGAAGATTGTGAATTTTTGAATTCTCTGGAGGACTGTGAAAGCTCAGTCATTGATTGCATTCAAAAGTGAATTAAATATTTGGATAGTAAAGAAATATGGAATGGGGCAGGAAAATGGTGTTGAATAGAAGACTAGCCATGATCTTCTTGAATGGTGGAGTAGGCTTGAGGGGCAAATAGCCAATTCTTGCCCCTATTTCTTATGTTTGTGTGTTTTTGTTGTGACTGATTTCTCTGGACATTTGTTGCCCCCCGTACTCTGGCAATGTTGTATCCTTTATATGCAAAACGAACATCATCTATTTGTGCCTCTGCCTCCTGGAAAATTAGATCCACATAATCACCACTGAACAAGGTATTGGTTTATTATTGTCACTTGTACCAAGGTACAGTGAAAAGCTTGTCTTACAAACCGATCGTACAGGTCAATTCATTACACAGTGCAGTTACATTAGGTTAGTACAGAGTGCATTGATGTAGTACAGGTAAGAACAATAACAGTACAGAGTAAAGTGTCACAGCTACGGAGAAAGTGCAGTGCAATAAGGTGCGAGGTCACAACAAGGTAGATTGTGAGGTCATAGTCCATCTCATTGTATAAGGGAACTGTTCAATAGTCTTTCACAGTGGGATAGAAGCTGTCCTTAAGTCTGGTGGTACGTGCCCTCAGCCTCCTGTATCTTCTACCCGATGGAAGAGGAGAGAAGAGAGAATGTCCCGGGTGGGTGGGGTCTTTAATTATGCTGGCTGCTTCACCAAGACAGCGAGAGGTAAAGACAGAGTCCAAGGAGGGGAGGCTGGTGTCCGTAACGCGCTGGGCTGTGTCCACGATCCTCTGCAGTTTCTTGCGGTCCTGGGCAGAGCAGTTGCTGTACCAAGCTGTGATACATCCAGATAGGATGCTTTCTATGGTGCATCTGTAAAAGTTGGTGAGGGTCAAAGGGGACGAACCAAATTTCTTTATCCTCACGAGGAAGTAGAGGCACTGGAGAGCTTTCTTGGCCGTGGCTTCTACGTGATATGACCAGGACAGGCTGTTGGTGATGTTCACTCCCAGGAACTTGAAGCACTCAACTCTCTCGACTTAAGCAGCATTGATGTAGACAGGTGCATGTACACTACCCCCTTTCCTGAAGTCAATGACCAGCTCTTTTGTTGACATTGAGGGAAAGGTTGTTGTCATGACACCATTCCACTAAGCTCGCTATCTCCTTCCTGCACTCCGACTCATCGCTGTTTGAGATATGGCCTACAACGATGGTATCATCTGCAAGCTTGTAGATGGAGTTAGAGCAGAATCTGGCCACACAGTCATGAGTGTATAGGGAATAGAGTAGAGAGCTGAGGACACAGCCTTGTGGGGCACCAGTGTTGAGAATAATCATGCCAGAGGTACTACTGCCTATCCTCACTGATTGCGTGCCTGGTCTGGGGGCTGCTGCTTTCAGACATAGTGTTTTCTAATGATCCAATGAATTCCAGAAACTGGTCAGTACTAAACACACCATCCCTGACATTTCAACTATTTTTCCCAGGAATTGTTAAATGAATTCAAAGGATTGTTAAGTAAGTATCAGCTCCAGAAAATCATTCATGAATGCTTCCGGGTGGTACAGGTAATGATTAAGAAGCAGCTATTTCTAAAATATTCTTTCCAGCTCTATGTACAAGTAGGAACTTGAAGTGTAGCTTCTTGGGCACACTTGTGGGACTTGGCCCATTAGATGCGGCCGCTGTCTGTAAGGAGTTCGTACGTTCTCCGTGTCTGCGTGGCTTTCCTCTGGGTGCTCCGGTTTTCTTCCACATTCCAAAGATGTACAGGTTAGGAAGTCGTGGGCATGCTATGTTGGTGCCGGAAATGTGGCGACGCTTGCGGGCTGCCCTCAGAACACTCTACACGAAAGATTCATTTCACTGTGTTTCGATGTACATGTGACTAATAAAGATAACTTATCTTGTGCAGCTGCTCCTTGCAGTTTTCTTGGAGTTATTGTACTGTGAAGATAATGACCGCTGTGTTTCTGAAGTGGGTAGACTCATAGTCTACTGGCAGGAGTGATCGCTGCCCTGCTCTATGATTCTGAGACCTGGACTATTTTCAGGGGACATCTCAATCACTGGAAAAATACCAGCAAAGCTCTTTCAGCAAATTTCTCCCAATTCATTGGAAGGACAAATGAACTAACATCAGATACCTCTTCCCAGGCCAAGATGCCCAGTGTTGAGACCCTAGTTACACTTATTCAGCTACATTGGGCAGGCCACATCATTTGTGTGCATGAAGCCAGAGTCCTGAACCACACACACTATCCCAAGCTTTGTCATGTGAAGAGATTACCAGACAGACAGAAGAGAGGTTCGTAGGAACTCTTAACCCATGACCACTCAAAGTGGAAAAACTACATTCAGAAGGGTATGAAGAACCTCAGCCCCATTAATCAGGAGCACATGGATGCCTTATATAAATGCCAGAAGGAATGGACCACCTCACAAACTAACCAATCAACCCACAAAATTGGCCACCACTTGCCCCATCTTTGGAAAAGTCTGCTGCTTCCACTTTGGCCTCACTAGCCACCTCAGAACCAACACAACCAAAATGAAACTAAGTCATTCTCGAACCCAAGGAGTGCCTAAGAAAATGGTGACTATCCAGCTACAATCAAATGCCAGGGTGGTTGCAGGTACTTGATGTTACTGTAGATGCCAAAGTATTAAGAATGACCAAACAAAACCTTTTTAAATGACAACTCCAATTATATTAAAAAAAAGTTGTCACTATTTGAGATGTATTATTAACGACACAAAAATAGGCTTAACAGACTCATGTCATTGTGTTCCACAGAAGATGTCTACCTCTGTTCATCTAATCATGAACATATCCTCATCCTTTGTCATTGCATGCTTATCAAGTATTGGTATTGGTTTATTATTGTCACTTGTACCGAGGTACAGTGAGAAACTTGTCTTGCATACTGATTGTACAGGTCAATTCATTACACATTGCAGTTACATTGGGTTAGTACAGAGTGCATTGATGTAGTACAGATAAAAACAATAACAGTACAGAGTAAAGCTACAGAGTAAGTGCAGTGCAATAAGGTGCAAGGTCACAACAAGGTAGAACATAAGGTCAGAGTCCATCTCATCGTATAAGGGAACCATTCAATAGTCTTATCACAAGTGGGGTAGAAGCTGTCCTTAAGTCTGGTGGTACGTGCCCTCAGGCTCCTGTATCTTCTACCTGATCGAAGAGGAGAGAAGAGAGAATGTCCCGGGTGGGTGGGGTCTTTGATTATGCTGGCTGCTTCGCCAAGACAGTGAGAGGTAAAGACAGAGTCCAAGGAGGGGAGGCTGGTGGTCAGTGAAGCGCTGGGCTGTGTCCACGACTGCAGTTTCCTGTGGTCCTGGGCAGAGCAGTTGCCGTACCAAGCCGTGATGCATCCAGATAGGATGCTCTCTATGGTGCATCGATAAAAGTGTGGTGAGAGTCAAAGGGGACGAACAGAATTTCTTTAGCCACCTGAGGAAGTAGTGGCGCTGGTGAGCTTTCTTGGCCGTGGCATCTACGTGATTCGACCAGGACAGGCTGTTGGTGATGTTCACTCCCAGGAACTTGAAGCTCTCAACCCTCTCGACCTCAGCACTATTGGTGTAGACAGGTGCATGTACACTACCCCCTTTCCTGAAGTCAATGACCAGCTCTTTTGTTGACATTGAGGGAAAGGTTGTTGTCATGACACCATGCAACTAAGCTCTCTATCTCCTTCCAGTACTCCGACGCATCGCTGTCTGAGATACGGCCTACAACGGTAGTATCATCTGCAAACTTGTAGATGGAGTTAGAGCAGAATCCGGCCACACAGTCATGAGTATATAGAGGGTAGAGCAGAGGGCTGAGGACGCAGCCTTGTGGGGCACCAGTGTGGAGAATAATCATGCCGGAGGTATTGCTGCCTATCCTCACTGATTGCGGTCTGTTGGTTAGGAAGTCAAGGATCCAGTTACAGAGGGAGGTGTTGAATCCTAGGTCTCGGAGTTTGGTGACAAGTTTGCTTGGGATTATTGTATTGAAAGCAGAGGTGTAGTCAATAAATAATAGTCTAACGTAAGTGTCTTTACCGTCCAGATGTTCCAGAGCTGAGTGTAGGGCCAGGGAGATGGCTTCCACTGTAGACCTGTTTCGCCGATAGGCGAATTGCAGTGGGTTAAGATTGTCTGGGAGGTTGGAGTTGATGTGTGCCATGACCAACCTCTCAAAGCACTTCATGATGGTGGATGTCAGAGCTACTGGTCAGTAGTCATTGAGGCATGTTACCTTGCTTTTCTTTGGTACCAGGATGATAGTGGTCTTCTTAAAACAGGTGGAAACCTGAGATTGAAGCAGGGAGAGGTTAAGTATGTCCGCAAATATTTCTGCCAGTTGATCAGCACAAGATCTGAGCACACGGCCAGTTATATCCTGTCATACAGAGGACTTATTAGTGCCTATTTGATATTTGTAATCATCTTCCCTTCTGTCCCTACCCCCTTCCCTCCCAAAATTAGAAACATGTCTCAAACTCCACCCAATCCAATTGTTTCATAATCTTAAACATGGTCAGATGTCCCTTCAGTTATTGCCTTCTAGAAATTTGCCACAGCCTGTTCAGGCTTTTTTGGTGGGGCTTAATCACTCAGTTGATGGATTTAGCCACCCTGCTGCCTTGTTGCTTCAGGTCAAACATGGACAAGGAAACCTCCTGATCGTCATGCACTAAACTTCCCCAACTGATGAATCAGTGCTTTGCCATGTTGAACAATGTTTGAAAGAAGCATGCAAGGTAGCAAGGACACAGAGTGGACTTGGTGTGGGGAACTTCAATGTCAATCCCCAAGAGTGACTCAGTAGCACCAACACAGATAAAGTTGGCCAAATCATAAAGGACATTTCTGCCAACTGGGTCTATGGTAGGTTGTGGCCAAAACAACACAAAGGATAAATGTACATGACCTCATCCATCTACCTGTTGCAGTACAAGTTGAAGTGACGACTGCATGGTCCTGGTCTGGAATAAGTGCATCTTGACACCAAGGATATCTTCCATTGTGTTTTGTGGCTCTACTATTGTGCTCAATGGGGTAGATTCAAAACACATGTGGCAGCTCAAAAGTAATGGCCATGAGATGCTGCGAACCAAGAGCAGCAGTAGAAATAAGTGCCACGGCTACCTGTAACCTCAAAGGCCAGCATCTCTCACGTTCCATCATGACAATCAAGGGATCAACACTGGTGCAACAAAGAGTGCAGAAGGGCATGCTGGGTGTAGCTATTTTTTAATTTCGTTCACCACTCCTCAATAAATGAAGCAATCCAGGCCTGAATGCCTTCTAACCTCCTCAGCATTCAAATGAGAGCTGATAATTAGCAAGTAACGTTCACATCATAAAAGGACCAGATAATCACTATCTCCAATAATAGACACCTGCCCTTGATATTCAGTGGCTTTACCATTGTTGAGTCTCTCACCATTGATATCCTGAGATCACTGTTAACCAGATACTCAAATGGTCTAATGACATTAGCACTCGGGACTACAAGACGAGATCAGAGAATAGGTATCCTGCAGTGAGTAACTCCATCATCTGCAAAACCTTCCAGCATCTAGAAGGCACTTTGGGAGTCTGATGCAATACTCTCCATTTGTCTGGACATGTGCAGATCTTAACTACACTCAAGAAACTCCACAGTACCCGGTCTATTAGCCACTTATCTACCTCATTAAACATATATTCCCTCCACCACTGATGCACCACATCCACAGTAAAGATTACTGACAAATTGCTCTGTAGCTACTTGCTAAGAGTTCTCCATATTCACCTCCCAAACCCATTTCTTCTCCCACCAAGTAGGACAAGGCCTACAGGACCACAGTAACCCAGAGTGTCTCCTCCACGTCACTCAACTTTCTGACTTGGAAGTATGTTATTCCTTCTTTATGTCAGGATGTATCCTCTGGAGTGCCCGATGCAAGAGCATTTTTGGAGTAGCATCGCCAAGACAACAGGGCTTCCAGAAGGCAGCTCACCACCACCACTTCATCAGCAATTAGGGATGAGCAATAAATGCTGACCTTGCCAGTACTGTCCAGGTTCCAAGAGATAATTAACTTCCCCATTTAAAATTACATGGCACTTGCTCCTTTGAAAATGAAGTTAGAGGTAACATCACTCTATATTAAAAAAAAGTAAACTTCCAAGTATTTTAGAGTTTAAAGAAACAGATGTATAGGGAGATCAGCTTACTGTATGGAGAGCAGATTGAAGAAAGGTAATGCAATTGCCATTGCTTACTCCATAAACATGACTTGATTTTAGTTTGGAGGGTGCAGAAGTTTATTGAATAAAAATAACATATACCCAACCCCCAAGGGCAGACAGCTCAGAAGAGGTTAAATTAGAGGGGTCATAGTGACTGTTTGATGAATATACTTTGAAGATAAATTATCAGGCCCTAATCCAAGATGAAGGAAATGAAGCAGATGTGCCTAAGATGAAGGCTCCACCCACCTCAGATACAGACCCCAGCAGGTTATTGCTGTTGCCAGAATGATTTATCCTTCTCTGAAAAGAATAATTATGGTTCCTGAAACTAGCTTTCTCATTCCAAACCACATGACCCTACGTATCTTCTCTTCCTGTTCACTGATGTTAATATTGCTACAAATCTACAGGACAAACACACCTACAGTATTTCCCATCCTTACCTTTCAATTCCAATTCCACTAAGATACATTTGTAGAATGAATTGTGTTTTTAGTACTGACACCAAGATGAATCGATGCATTTTTTTGGATTCACAGTTGACTCTCTAGGATTGCTCATCTACAAGACTACAATAATTCTCTCATAATAATTTCTTTGATAACCTCTATTCCACCTCTTTTTTCTGTGCTTTGTTTCTCTTTTCCCTCAATCTTTCATTCTGTGTGGCTTTCAATTACAATCATCTGCTTCTGTTACTTTTTTCACTCATGCTTCATTAACTTTTCCTTTTATTCATTGTCCATATATCCCCATTCCTTTGCAGTATACTGGTAAGTAACTAACATAGACACAAGAAATGGACACTTAAGATAGACACTTATTGGGTATTGCTCCAGATGCTAGAACCTGGAGCAATACCCAATAAGTGCTGGAGGAACTCAGCGGGTCAGGTAGCATCCATGGAGGGAAATAAACAGTTGATGTTTCGGGCTGAGACCCTTCATCAGGACTGGAAAGGAAGCAGGCAGAAGCCAGAATAAGAAGGTGGGGGAGGGTGAAGAGCACGAGCTGGCAGGTGAGAGGGGGAACGTAGGTGGGGGGGGGGGGAGATGTAATAAGCTCTGAGGCGATAGGAAGAAGAGGCAAAGGGCTGAAGAAGGAGGAATCCGTTAGGAGAAGGCAGTGGATCCTGAAATAAAGTAGGGAGGAGAGGAGATGGGCAAGTCATCAAGGCAGGGGATGGGAGCCACACGAATAAGGGAAGAAAAAGAAATGGAGGGGGGGAGTAAAAGAAGGGGTGGGGTTACCGGGAGTTAGAGAAATCGATGTTGAGGCCATCAGGTTGGAGACAGGCAGAATATAAGGTGTTGTTCCTCCAACCTGACAGATTGATACCTGATAATTAACATATTAGACTGTCGTTTGAACTGGAAATAACCTTATAACGTTGGTTGGGAAGTATGAAACACAGCGATGGGATAAAGGGAACATTCTCTGGTAGCATGTGACATTTGGAGTTCCCCACGGATCTGTACCTCCAAGTCAGCATATGTGCATTGCTGGCTCTTCCACTGTGACAGTCACATCACTTGACCACACTACCCATTCTCACCAATGCCCCCTTGCAGGAGCAGGTGATTCAGAGGCAGCAAGTAAATATTTGACGAAAGGTACAGCTGCTGCACCTTAACCCTTTGAAGGACAAAGTTTCTGGGCTAGACATTGCAAATCCTGTAACCACTGATGGAGCTGAGACCATGGAAGACAATGTTTAAACCTAATTCCCACATCATCTTCATCCTACATTCCCAAAAGACTGAGAAGAGGGTGTAAATAAAGAGACAATGTCATTTTCATTTGATGTTCAGACCCTGAACACATGGGATGGTTGATGGCTTTGATGTATCAGTCAATGGTGGAAGGATGGATTTCCACAATATGCAACATGCATGGTCAAGGAGCATTTACAACCACACTGCCAACCTTGTTTCAGTCCTTGTGAAGAGCCTACAACCCATCGATTCCAGCAGGCAAAACACGAGCAACTCCTTTAGAACACACAGATATGCAGCATCTGACGGCCATATATTAGCTTCCACTGCAGCCCTGACTTTTCACCCAACATTTAGATACTACAACAGAAGCTCAGACTTCTTGCAACTTCAGCGTGGTGCCTTCGTGGTTCTGGATTTCAGTACTGAAAGGAATCTTCAAGTCTCATTGCATCAGCTGACTTCAGCACCAGTTAATTAGGATGGCAGAGATGTCACTCCATTGAGTTGATGTGGCTGGATCCGACTGCAAGCATCCTCAGCTCTTAAAAGAAGCAGTTGAAGCAATTGTGATCTTTCAAAAGTCACTGGGCTCGGAAAGGCCCCAGTGAGTTGGAAAATCTCCACACAAGTTAAGAGCTCATAGCATTGGGGGTAGCTAACAGTTTAACATGGATAGTGTGGCACAGTGGCACAGCCAGTAGAGCCACTGTCACTTGGCACCTGAGACCAGGTTCAATCCTGATCTGGGTGCTGTCTCTGTGTAATTTGCACTTTTTCCCTGTGACTGTGTGGGTTTCCTCCGGGTGCTCCGGTTTCCTCACTAATCCCAAAGACATGCAGGTTGGAAGATTAATTGGCCACTGTAAATTGTCCATAGGCAGGCACAGTAGTGTAGCGGTTAGCGTAACACTATTACAGCGCTAGCAACCCGGGTTCAACTCCTGCCGCTGTCTGTAAGGAGTTTGTATGTTCTCACTGTGTCTGCGTGGGTTTCCTCTGGGTGCTCCAGTTTCCTCCCACATTCCAAAGATGTACAGGTTAGGAAGTCGTGGGGATGCTATGTTGGCGCTCGAAATGTGGCAACACTTGCAGGCTGCCCCCAGAACACTACGCAGAAGATGTATTTCACTGTGTGTTTCGATGTACTTGTAACTACTAAAGATATCTTATCTCTTATCTTAGGGTGTAAGTGAGTGATAGAATCTGGGGGAGTTGAGAATGTGGGGAGAATATAAAAAATTAGATTAATATAAAATTAGTGTAAATGGGTTGTTGAAGGTTAGTGCGGACTCGGTGGACTGAAAGGCCTGTTTCAGTGCAGTGTGCCTCTATGATTCTATAAAAGCTTGGCTAATTAACGGAGAGTTAGGATTGATGGTTCACTTTCAGTTTGACTATGGTGCTACAAGGTTCAGTGCTGAGGCTTCAACTAACTACAGTCTATGTTCATAGCTTTGATAAAGGGTCTGATCTTATCGTATCCAAATTAGTGGCAAAGTAATTTGTGAGAAAGACCAAAAGAGATATAGCTGGGTTGAGCGAGTGGGCTAGTATTGAGGGTATAACACCACTGTTGGTGGCAGAATCTCACATGGCGACAAGGAGGTGTACAGGAGTGAGATAGATCGGCTGGTTGAGTGGTGTTGCAATAACAACCTCGCACTCAAAGTCAACAAGACCAAGGAATTGATTATGGACTTCAGGAAAGGGAAGTCGGGAGAACACACACCAGTCTTCATTGAGTGGTCAGCGGTAGAAAGGGTGAGCAGCTTCAAGTTCCTGGGCATACACATCTCAGAGGATCTAACACATGGATGAAATCACAAAGAAGGCACGCCAGTGGCTCTACTTCATTAGGAGTTTGAGAAGATTTGGTATATTACCAAAAATGTTTGGTGGAGAGCATTCTGACCAGTTGCATCGCCACCTGGTATGGAGACTCCAATGCGCAGGATGGAAAGAGGTTGCGGAGGGTTGTAGACTCAGCCACCTCCATCACAGGGACAACCCTCCCCACCATTGAGGACATCTTCAAGAGGCGGTGCCTCAAGAAGGCGTCATCCATCATTAAGGACCCTCACCATCCAGGATATGCCCTTTTCACGTAACTACCATCGGGGAGGAGGTACAGAAGCCTGAAGACCCACACTCAACATTTCAGGAACAGCTTCTTCCCCTCTGCCATCAGATTTCTGAACACAGCATGAACCCATGAACACTACCTCGTTATTCCTCTTTTGCACTATTTATTTATTTTTGTAACTTATTGTAATTGTTATGTCTTTACATCTTGCACTGTACTGCTGCCTCAAATCAACAAATTTCACACTGTATGTCAGTGATAATAAACCTGATTCTGATTCTAATGTAGGAAAATGTGACATTATCCCCTTTGTTTGGAAGAATAGAAAAGCAGACTGGAGAGACTTCAGAAGTCTCCTGTACAGCGGGATCTACTCGTCCTTGTGCATGAAACACAAAAGGTTAGCCTGCAGGTGCAATGTAGTTACGAAGGCCTTTATTGCAAAGGTGATGAAGTACAAAAGTAGGGCTACAGCTGTACAGGGTTTCAGTGAGACCACACCTAGTGTACTACATGCAGTTTTGTCTCCTTAATTAAGGAGGTATATTCTATAATTGGAGGCAGTTCAGAGAAAGTTCATTAGGTTAATTCCTGTAATGAAAGAGTGTTTTCTAAAGAAAGTTCAAGCAGGATGGGCCTGTGCTCGTTGGAGTTTCAAGGATGAGAGAGATCTGAGAGGTTTGACAGTGTAGATGCTGAGAGAATATTTCCCCTCATGGGGGGGGGGGGGGGAGTTCACACTTGAAGGGCATAGCTTCAGAATCTGGTTTTGCCTGTTTAAAAAGGAAATTAAGAGGAGTTTCTTCTCTCTCATGAGTCATGAATCTTTAGCTTTGTCCACCCCTCCTCCAGTTGTAAAGGCTGAATTATCAAATATATTCAAGGGCAAAATGGAAGGTTTTTGGTCTATTGGGTGTCTGCAGTTATGGGGAACAGGCAACAGAGCTGGGATGAAGATTTTATTGAATTTTGAAGCAGGCCCGAGGAGTTGAAGGACCAACTCCTGCTCCTATTTCTTATGTTCTTCTAGCTCCATAAGATCACGCATCTGCTTTCCTTTCTTGGAATGACAGCGTGTAACCCCACGACTGTCATTCTGTGGGTTCCTTGACTGTTGCTTCCTTGCCAGGCAGCTGCCACTCCTGCTGAGGAGGTGCACTCCAAAGCCAGGTCTTCTATGCCAGGAGCTGTTCAAGGTTGTGCAGCAGGGCCCTCAACATCCTCCTCTACGGAGGGTCAACAGTTTCCGACGTCCACACCACAGCTAAGGGGAAACACAGCATCAGAATACTAGGTCTGGCACAAGGGATGCAGAAAGCAGACACTAACAGAATGCACAAGAGCAATTCTTGAGGATTGTATGATATATGACTGGTTGTGATATATAAATTCGTTTTGGAATATTGACATTCAGCAGGGCTTTATTTTGTCATTGTGATTAAGCACAGTTGTAATGGTTAGCAGCAGCATAAGGCTAAGGGAGTTGTTGGTGAGTAGGAGAATTTGGGCCATGTCAGTATCAGATTGCATGGCATTTGTACTATGCACGTTGCCCTTATTTACAGGTGTTGCACATTGGAGACACTCATCTCTCCTCTGAATGATACATTTCCTCATGAAGTGGTTGTGACTCTGTAGAAGACAAATCTGTTGTCATCTCTCAGGACAAATCCCACTCTGTCAGTGCCCTCACTGTTGCCTCCTAGACAGCCAGTCCTGTCAACAAGGTACAGTTCAAAGGCAAGTCTTCTAGTTATGTTGTTATCAGATAGCCCCAGTCACCCAGTAATGATTCCCAGTGGTGTGGAAACTGAAATGTAGACGATATATGTGATCATATAATGGCTAGACATTGAGCGAGTGGAATCCTTTCTGGCTGTGGTATATCTAAGCTGAAATGCGGCACCTATAGGTGACATTTGCCAATTTCACCTGCAATCTGTGTGAAGCCATGCACCCTGTCTGCCTGCCATTCTCCAGTAAGGAACAACAGCATCCCTTGAACAAAAATGTGCAACACATCCTGAAATGTTGCAGATATTTCCAGCTCCAGACTTGAAGGGTCACAGCAAATACAATTTGTGGTTACCCTGAACTTAAGGTTTTGGCAAAGGTCTTGGTACATCTTTACAATAGCCAGCTACCTTACCAGCTGAGTATTTCCAACATATTTTACATTTTTTTCTACTGTATTGTATTTTGCTTCTGGGATAGTGTAGCAATTAGTGTAATGCTATTACAGCACCAGTGACTCGGGTTCAATTCCCGTCGCTGTCTGTAAGGAGTTTGTACGTTCTCCCTGTGATTGCATGGGTTTCCTCCGGGTGCTCTGGTTTCCTCCCACATTCCAAATACGTACGGGTTAGGAAGTTGTGGGCATGCTTCATTGGCGCCGAAAGCAGGGCGACACTTGCAGGCTACCCCCAGAACACTCTACACGAAGATGTATTTCATTGTGTGTTTTGATGTACATGTGACTAATAAAGAAATCTTATCTTATCTTATATCACGCAACAGCTCATGTGCTATTACTCTGATCCCTTTAAGTAATGCAGCTGGTTAGATCTTTTCCAGTGCTGAATGATTGATCCTGCATGCATTTGAGCACTGGGCATTAGTTGCACCATCGTATTCCAATCGAGCAGTTCAGTCATTAAATCAAAGTTGCACACTAATTGTCACAAGCTTCCTTCTCTGCATATTTCTGACATTTACATCACAAATAGTAATACAGTTCGCAATATGGTACCAATATAGCAAGTGCAAACTTGCACATTAGACACCATAATAATGGAAAAAAATCCACCACCTGTAACACCAAATTGTGAGGCCAAGGACCTATGAATGGGCACAAATTAATAAGGACAGCTGCACGGATGCCAAAAGGGCGATGGAATATTACAAGGGAGATTGGAAGTTAAAGGTTCAGAAGTCGATGCAGAATCCCATAGAATGTCGACAGGCAAGCGGAAGTGGAAGGACTGTATAGTGTTTGCCTGCTGCGGACTAGAAAATCTGGCAGTTGTTTCCTTAGTATACATTGCAATGTCAAATTATCTCATTCCTTATCCTACCAAAATGTAAAATTTAAATTCACAGTGTTTCATACGGATAAGTTATTCCACAAGTGCAGACAGGCAGCCCAAGAGCATGTGATTCTTTCACAGTGGACATAGAGGAGTTTGGAAATGCTCTTAATGTCTAACAACACTCTTGAAGCAGGCAATCATGTTGAAAATGTGAATACCACTCCAAGAGAGTGGAAGAGGTTTTGATGGAGATTAGCTTTGAAACCTCTCACACACTTACGAATCTGGTAGCTCCACAGAAAGGCAAATACATACCATTTACATAAGTAGTGCAGAAATTGGAAGTCATTTCAACCCACAGCAGTTTGAAATAGCAGACCATTACAAGTCTGGCACAAGGAATGAAAAAGAGCAGAAGAAATGGGTAGCAACCATATTGTTGTGTTAAAGGGTTATCCACGCATCATAACTCTATTGAATTTGGGATGCATTTGTGTGAGGCTGAAATGTCAATGGAATCTGTCCAAATTGTTAAGCGTGCAGTCTCACATCTGATGTGCCTTGCAAGATTGCAGCCTTGAAGGAAGTGGCAGGAAAAAAATACCAACAAATTTGCCAAGGAATGCCAAAGAATGCAATCGTATATGAGGTGGCCTATGTCAGCGGGAGCAGTGAAAGCTCTTTGCCTGAAACAAGGTCAACAACACCTGACTACACACGATGTGAATTCTTGTTACAGATGCAATGGCAGCCATTTACCACATTTTTGTTCCTTTTAGGAGGCCAAGTATTCTGAGTCAGAAAATGAAACTTATAGTGATGTAAAAGGCATATAAATTCATATCCAGAACAACTAACCAGAGCAGAGCTACAACACGCTCTCTTTCACAGAAAAGAAAATTGTACAATTGGAAAACACAGAGTGCAAGTCTGCATAATGTCAAAGCTGATTCAGATAGAACAGAATTAGGCGTGCACAGCATCGATGCTCCTGGTAAATAATGAGAAATGCAAGTAACAGAGCAGGTTGTAGAACTGAATATCAAAACAGCAGCAATTATTGGCTCATGGGTAGTGATAACTATTGCAGGAAACCCAGCCATCAACCTTTAACAGAAAGTACAGTTGGTCTTGAGACATACTCAAGTGAAGAATTGCAGGTATTAAGGGAAATTAAAGTCAGGTGGAAGAAGAACTAAACAAGACAGAAAACATAAAACGTAGAAGAGTACAGCACATGATGTCTGTGCTGACCATGATACCAATCCAAACTAATCCCATCTGTCTGCACATGATGTATATCCCTCCCTTCCCTGCCTGTTCATGTGCCTGTCTAAATGTCTCTTTGCTATTGTATCTGCTTACACTTCTTCCCCTGGCAGTGCATTCCAGGTGCCTACCACTCTGGCTGTAAAAAATCTGCCTTTTAAATCTTCTTAAAACTTTCCCCCTCTCACCTTAAATCTATGCCTTCTAGTATTTGACATTTCCATACTGGGAAAAAGACTCTGCCTACCTATCCTATCTATGCCTCTCATAATTTTATCTACTTCTATCAGGTCTCCCCTCAGTCCCCGACGGTCTACAGAAAATAATCTGTTTTTCCAACCTCTTATCGTTAATAAGACCAAAAGACATAGGCCATTTGACCCATCAAGTCTACTCCACCATTCGACCGTGGCTGATTTATTTTTCCCTCTCAACCCCATTCTCTTGCCTTCTCCCTGTAATCTTTGCTGCCCTTACTAATCAAGAACCTATCAACCTCCACTTTAAATATACCCAATGACTTGGCCTCCACAGCCATCTGTGGCAATGAATTCCACAGATTCACTACCCTCTGGCTAAAGAAATTCCTCCCCATCTCAGTTCTAAAGGGATGTCCTTTTCTTCTGAGGCTGTGTAGGAATCCCAAGTCCCTTTGCACCTCCGATTTCTGAATTGTCTCCCTGTTTAGAAAATAGTCTACGCCTTTATTCCTTCCATCAAAGTGCACGACCGTACACTTCCCTACACTCTATTCCATCTGCCACTCCTTTGCCCATTCTCACAATCTGTCCAAGTCCTTCTGCAGACTCCCTGCTTGCTCAACACTACCTGCCCCTCCACTCATCTTTGTATCATCCGCAAACTTGGCCACAAAGCCATCAATTCCGTCATCCAGATCATTAACATAACACGTGAAAAGTAGCGGACCCAACAGTGATCGCTGAGAAACACCACTAGTCACTGGCAGCCAACCAGAAAAGGCAGACTTTATTCCCTCTCTTTGCCTTCTGCCAGTCAGCCAATCTTCTATCCATGCTAGTACCTTTCCTGTAATACCATGGGCTCCTATCTTGTTTAGCAGCCTCATGTGCGGCACCTTGTCAAAGGCCTTCTGAAAACCCACATTCATCCTGTCATAACCCCTTAAGATTTTATATGTTTCAATCATCTCCACTCACTCTTTTAAACTCCAGCAGATACAAACATAGTCTGTCCAATCTTTTCTCATGAGACATCCCACCCATTGAAAGTACAAGCCCGGTTGTTCAGGTTGTTCTCTTTCTCATGCCTGAAATGAAGTCATGAGACTCTGAACCAATGAGAACCCACATAGGCATACCCACCTGTCTGTCTCCTCCTCTGCTGCTACCTTTGATAGGTTTTGTGGAATTCAGTCCCTAGACTTCCTTGCCTCTCTTTTCTCCTATTAAGGTGCTCCTAAAACCAAGCTCCTGGACCAAGCTTTTGGTCATCTGCTCTAATAACCTGACATCAAGTTCTCTTTGATAATGCCCCATGAGAAGTATCTTGGGACATTTTGCTGCATTAATATAAGATGAGATACAAAATATTTACTTCATATTAACCTACACCAAGGAAGAAGATGTTGCAAAGCAAGATGTAATTGGCATCCTGGATGGGCTAATAATGATAAAAAGGAAATACCAAAAAGGTCAGCCACAATTAAAGTGGATAAATCACCAGGACCAGCTCAGATGCATCCAAGGTTGCAGTGGAAAGTAAGGGAGGAATCGCAGAGATCCTGGCCATAATCTTTCAAACGTCTGTAGATTCAGGGATGATGTTCAAATATTGGAAAGCTACAAAAGTTACTCCCTTATTCAGAAAAGAATGTATGGATAAACCCAATAACTGCAGATCAGTCAGTTTAACCAGAGTGCTAAGCAAAATTTTAGAAACACTAATCACAGACAGAATTAGCATTCATATGGACACGTTTGGATTGATTACAGAAAGCCAGAATAGATTTGTTAAAGACCAGTTGTATTTTGCTAATATTTTTTTGATGAAGAAACAGAGAAGGATGATGAGGGGAATGTAGTCGATGTGGTATATGGGGCTTCCAAAAGGCATTTGATAAGTTCCCACATAATTGCCTTGTCATCAAAATTGTTCATGCATCAAACAATGCCACATTCTACCAGAGTATTTACTCCAGAAGACTATAGATGTGTTGTTGCCTTTGTGTCCCTTTGAATTTACTGCAGCTTAGCTTGGAGTTAAGAGTGAAGAAATAAAAGTTGAAATAAAAGTAAACTTTGATTCACATCCAAACAGCACATTGAGAAGAGGCTTTCAAAAGCAGTTCAGACACCATGTGTTTGTTAACATCAAGCAAGAATGATATGGAAAGTTGGGATCTTGGGGAAATGATACAACACTGCAGTACAGTTTTTTTCTGAAGAACTTTCAAAGAGGGAAAGCAGTCAGATATACTTGTACGTAAATTGTAATCGAATCATGTAGAATAATGTCATCATTTACATGACATAAGCACACCAGTTAGTCTGCAATAAAGTACACATCTATGTTGCAAACTTATGTGTCTCTTGAAGATTAATATAGATTATACTTTCCAGAATTACAAGAACACTACCAAATGATAAAACATGAGTTCTTCTAAAAGTTGCTGCCTGCACACCAACAACATAGATTATCATGTAGTTAAAAGCATGTACTTTTCTCTTTATGTAGAATCACAAGATGTGCAGGTATTTTCATAAAAATAGCCGTTATACTATAATGCTAATTTTTGTATTGTTACAAACACATGCACTTTCTATTAAGTTACAATGTTTAAAAAAGCAATTTAAATCATTCAGCAGCTCAAATTAGAATAATAGTATGTGCAGCAAAATTAAAAAGTTCATCAGGAATTTAAATACAAGTAAGTGGTAGAGAAGAAACAGCGACTTGCATGCCTGCTATATTGCTTTGTCTAACAGTGCATCCCAGAAGAATTCCTGCAGTGGTCTCTCCAAAGCACCACCCAGCTGCTTGTGTTGAGTGACAGACTTTGCAGACCAATACAGATGCCAAACCCTAATAAACTAAAAGCCTAGGGAAAACAAAAGGCAATTATTGGAGGGTAGCAATGCACTAATCAGGCATTTTCAAAATTAATCCCATATTCCCCTACTGTATTAGATCTCTTGTTTTTTTTTGTTATTTATCCAGTAACCCAAAGCTTGAATCAAAATTCTTTGCCTCCAGCCCATTCTACTCTCAAAGGGCATTTGTTCCGAGGAATAATGTTGAAAATGGCTTACAATTAGCTTCTGTGCTTAAAAAAACTAATGAGTTCCTGGGGAACATGATAAAAATATGATAGCTCAAAAATTGGACAATTAAATATGCACAAAGTAGTTTGCATTCAACATTACTGTTCTTAAGGAGATAAAACCAAGCACTTGATAATTCCTCATAAACAGAAGGAAATGCTTTCAAATTCATAAGCTTCAGATAACTACATTTAAAATGAAAATAAGGAGCACAAAAATTAGTATTTACAATATGTTTGAAAATATGCAATTGCATATCATGTCTTAAAACATATGTATGAGATACTGTATTTACATTGTAAGACAATGTCTCTGGCATCACAAGAAAAACAATTAGGGCTGACACTTTGGTGTAGTGCTGAGGGATAGTTGCATTGTCAGAGGGGCTATCTCTCAGGTGAAATGTGTAACTTGCCTGTTATATAAGATTGGCGGAAAGATCCATGAGTCAATTTCAGAGAAGAGCTGGAGAGCAGCGCCCATGTTTCTCAATCAACATTTCCAAAACCTCATCTGAACTTTTCACGTTGTTGTTTGTGTGAGCCTGCGATGCACAACATGGTTGCTGTGTTTGCTACAATGCAGCAGTGTATTTGTTTCAAAAATATTTCACTGACCATAAAGTGCTTTGGGATGTTCTGAAAGGGATGTGAAATGGAAATCTTGGTCTTACGCTGTAGCTTAGTATTTTTGTTTGTCTGAAGTAGTTTATAATACTTGATTATTAACTGGGTTTTGAATGCAATCTCATTCTCAGTTATCTCATAATTGGGTTTTGAATGCAATCAGACTTATAACATTTACATCAATATACTTCAAGTGCTTACTATTAATTTCAATGTGTTTCCTTCTATTCTAATTGTTCAACTTAATTTTACCTTAAAATGTGGTTTAGCTGATAAGGAAACACTTACAAGACTTAGAAAGCTGTGGCAGTAAAATTAAATATATATGTCCCACAAGGTTGTTGTTATAATAATTATAATGGTCCAGATTTTCCTGGGGAATTTCAACAGTTTTGCATACCACAGCTGGATCCCTGTTGAGAATCACACATAAGAGCATAGTTGGGAAAATGTTGGCTAACAAGCTCCCTGTGAGTTGGGGACCACTGTGTCCATGTGTGTGCAAGAAGGAATTCCAAATTTGGTGACAGTTACACGGGGAATGTCAGTATTTAAATGCTGAATCCAAGCTAAAATATAAAAAACTTGCTGTATATATTACCCTTGCATTCCCTTTAAAAATTTTGACAGCATTTATAATGGGAAAAAATAGGGTGGCGGCAGCTGAAAATTGTTTAGTGCATGATTTATATTACAACCTTGCCCAGTATCCTTCTTGAGGGAGTCTTCTCAATGTGCAAGTTGCATTCCAATATACACAAAGGGCCTCAATTACCATTTTGGGATGGAACTGGGCATGACTGAGGCACCACAATCTGCAAACTCATAGCCTGGCTATACCTCACTGCATCAACACGCACAAACTAGGGAGCCAACCCCTTTTCAGTAATAAGTGTAGAAGGCTATATGCTACAGACAGACAGAGCTATGCTGCCTCACAATGTGATACTGCCATGTAGTTTGTGGTGAAAACCTCAACAGCTAACAGGAGGGGTAGGCTGATCCATGAATATCCTCATTCTCAGGAAAAGCATGAGATTGAAATGTTTGCAGATATCTTCAACAAGAAGTGTTCAGTGAATGAAACAACTCATTTTCCTCTTGAGGACATCATCAACACACTGACCAGTCCCCAGCACCTCAATTCCCTCCACATGATATCAACTACTGCTTGAGGGCAATTGGTGTGGCTACATCTGTGGAATCTAACAGCTGTGCTGCTGAAGACTTGTGCTTTAGAAGCAGCCATACTTCTGCTCAAGCTGTCTTGATGCATAAAGTCATACAGTTGTACAGCATAGAAAAAGGCTCTTCAGCCCATCATGTTTATGATGACCATCATGCTAATCCCACTTGCCTGCATTAATTCCATATCCATCTATGCCCTGCTCATTCAAGTACCTGTCCAATGCCTTTTAAATGTTGTTACTGTTCCTGCCTCCACCTCTTCCTCTGGCAGCTCACTGCAGATACCAACTACTCTTTGTGTGAAAAATTTGCCCTTCAGATCCCTTTTAAACCCCCTCCCTCTCACCTGAAACCTATGCCACCTATTTTTGGACTCCCCTACCATGGGGAACAGGCATCGGCCATCTGCCCTATCTGTGCCTCTCATAATTTTATACCTCAATCATCGTCAGCTCTCAGTCTCCTTCTCTCCAGGGAGTTATCTCTCCTGATAACTCAAGCCCTCCAATTCAGGCAACATCATTATGAATCTTTTTTGCACCCTTTCGAGCTTAGTCACATTCTTCCATGCAGTTATAACGTATTTACCAGACAGAGTACAAAATTGCCAGGGATATTTTATCAATAAAAAGGAGGAAAAACCTAATCTGGCCTAATACCATCTTTCAATTTATTCACAATTATCACAAAACTGATGGAAGGGTTGTCAATAATGCAATCATATGACATTTCTTTACCAATAACTTTGTGTATGATCAGATATAACTGGGCTAGAAACATAAATACCTGTAGTAATAGTTGGTCAGAGCAGGTGCTCTTCGCTAGGTGACTCACTGCAATCTCCAGTTGAGAGTTGGAGAATGTAGGTCTAACAATTGCCAGGAAGCTTGACAACAACCAGGAAAAAGCAGTTTGCTTGATTGGCACCCGATCTCCCTACTTGAATATTCCCTCCCTCCAAGACTGGAGCATCAAGTCCTTAGTATGTACTATCTACAAGATAGAGAGGAGCAACTCACCAAGGCATTTTTCACAGTATTTCCCAAACTCAATAATTGTGTAAACTGATTTGATGTAAATAGTGTTAGCCTTCTTAAACATCACTGCAAGCAGACCCATCCAGCTGAGTGTGTTCACTCTGTAGCATTCATGACTTCAGCCTTGCTCATTGTACAGGGGTCAGGAAAAATCTTTATGACTCCAGTAGTGAGAAACATAAAGGTGCAATAAATGTATCTAAGTATTGCTATGGGACTGATCAAATATAATACATAATTTGTCCATTTACCTGCTCATAGTTAATTTTCGATGGGAACCAGAAGTCTCTTTGTTGGTTAATGTACTTAATAAACTGTTTTGAAAAGAACAGTTACAGCTGGTTTTTGTTTAAAGCCTTAGTCAGAATGTCCCAAAGCAGTTCATATTCAATTGATCAGAAGCAAATACTGCACTGTTGGAAGTCTAAATGAAACAAAATTGCCAGATATGCTCATCAGCATCTGTAGAGAGAGAAACAGAGTTAACATTTTACAGCAGCAACTTCTACCAGAACCGGAGAAGGTTAGAGATAAAAAATAATAATTTTAAGCAGGAGAGAAAAGGAGGCAGGTCAGAGAGAACTAAAGAGAAGGTATTCTTCATCCTACTTCCACTCTGACTGCTCTGTTCTTGGCCTCTTACATAAGCCCCACAAGGAACAAATCTTATCCTCTGACTTGGCACATTACAGCCTTCAGGATTCATTGTTGAATTCAACATTTTCAGGCGATCAGCCTTTCCAGCCTGGTATCTCACATTTCAACTGACACAGTTTTTTATTTTCTCTCATCTCATAACTTCAGATTTCATCGGTCTCCACCAATTTACACCAATCCCACTTCTGGACATGTCTTTTGTTAATCAATAACTTTTGCCCCTACTTTCTGCCAGCTTTGTCACTTAAGGCCTCCCTACCTCAGACTTTCCCTTTGCTTCTCTCTGCCCTTTGCTCGTTCACTGCAACTTAAAACCTTTTTTGCCTCTAATTTTCCCCAATTCTGATGAAAGGTCATCAACCAAAAGCATTAACGGTTTCTCTCCATGGAGTATACCTGATTGGTATTTCCTGCATTTTCTCTTCTATTTCATATCCAATTGAATTTCTTTTGAGTGCAATTTCTGTTGAAGAGCATTCTGCACAACAAATAAATGTAAATATTCCCTACTCTAAAATTATAGACAATTACACTGTCATTATCTTTGTCCAAAAGCATCATTCAAAAGACAATAGAAATGACTATTGAGTTATGTGCTAGAATGGAGCCTTTCAGCTCATTTACTCTGAATGAGTTAATGTTCCTATTCGATTGCTACACATGCTGGTGTAGCATTTTAACTTAAACCCCATGGATTTCATTTCGTAGATTACTGTGAGATGGGCACCAACTAAATATGCTTTATCAAATTTAATTCAGTATTAGCTGTCTGCTTATTATACATGAATTATAAATTTCTGGAACAGTTCCCAGACAATTTGATAGAATTACTGGGCACATTAATGCCCTGTCTTTCCATCTTTTGGTAACTTAAACATTCCATGAGGCATGCTGATCTACAAACAAATTCAATAGGTTAAGATGGACAAAATAGTGCTGTAACTGCACTGATGCAGCTGTTAATTATACAGTACAATTGTAGTAGGAGGAAATGTGATTATCCTTTCATTGTGAGCATCAAACTTGTCTCATTTTTCTAGTGTGTTTTCAAAAGGAAAAGGCAAGTCACATTCTATTCTGCCTTTAGTGAGATAAGTAAGACTGAATAACCACAGTATTCCAAGAAACATTTGGTTCAATTGCCAGATAAAGCTGGCCAATCAAAACACTTTTTTATGGGTTTGATGTAATTTTATTATAAATTGGACACCGTCACCCATCAATTCAAATAGACCTGAATATCTGTATGATGATGTTTCTTAGATGTGGCTCCTTGGACATTCGTGATTGTCCTTGCTTTTATACAACCCTTAGTTAAAACCTCTGCATAGGAAGCCCTTTTGAGATAAATGGTAATTCTGGAAAAATACATATGGACTATATCTGTTAAGCTTCTATGATCATATGCTGTAACTAATTTCAAATTTCAAAAACAAAAGTATTTTCTGGTGGCTTTCTGCTTTGGTTATCAGTGCTTTGAAAGGGGTCACAATGAAACGTCATAGGACATTGGTTCAGTCATAACAGGAACATGTGTCCAGTTCTGTACCCAGACTTTACGGAAAGTGCAAACGCATTTGAAGAAGAAGTTTAAAAACAGATTTTAGTTATGTGCATACACTTGTTGGAGTTGTTCCCCTTGAAAGGAAGAGGATGATCTGATAGAGCGAGTTAAAATCAGCAAGGATCTTGACAGAGTAGATAGAAACTGTTCCTGCTGGTGAATTGACATTGAGTGAACACAGAATGAAGGTGATTGGGAAAAGAACCAAAAGTGATATGAGGAAAATTAATTATGCTGTAAGGGGTTAGGGTTGCAGTGGAGGCAGATTTAATTGTAGTGTTCAGAAGAGAGTTGGACAAGATTTGCAAGGAAAGGAAAGAGTTTGTAAACTATTGGCTTCCCACGTCCATGAGAATCCATGATCCCATTTGTCCATGTCAATTAGTTCCCACTCTCATACCTTCCTATGTCCAAAATCACCTTGTTCCATGATCTTGAGTTCATCCTTCATTCCTCTGACATAACAGGGGTTATTTTTACTCAGGTCAAGTGTGGGGCCTTTATCCATTAATATGCAGCACCATTCCACTGTCTTCAATTTGAATTTGCTCTGCTGAGAAGTCAGGAAGGACACATGTCTGAGGCCAGTGGAATCCATCATTAAGTGTACAGATTAGGATCTAATGACCTTGTTGGGTTCATCTGCTATCTTAATTGATAAACTGAGCACCAAAGCATTTGTGCCTTTCCTGTCAAGTGAAAACATGGAAAAGTGGGTTCCAAATATGCAAGTTTGCTTAATCCTTTCTCTGCCTGGCCAAAGGCATACCTCCAGGCCCTACAAAACCATAGAACCATAGAACCATACAGCACAAAACAGGCCCTTTGGCCCACCGTGTCGTGCCGTCCATCAGACCACCCTCACACTACCTAACCCCTTCCTCCCGCATATCCCTCTATCTCACGTTCCTCCATATGCCTATCCAACAAGCTCTTGAACCTGTTCAATGTATCTGCCTCCACCACCACCCCAGGCAGTGCATTCCATGCACCAACCACTCTTTGGGTGAAAAACCTCCCTCTGACATCTCCCCTGAACCTCCCACCCATAACCTTAAAGCCATGACCTCTCGTCTTGAGCATTGGTGCCCTGGGAAGGAGGCGCTGACTGTCTACTCTATCTATTCCTCTCAATATTTTATATACCTCTATCATGTCTCCTCTCATCCTCCTCCTTTCCAGTGAATAAAGCCCTAGCACCTTAAGCCTCTCCTCATATTCAATACTCTCCAATCCAGGCAGCATCCTGGTAAATCTCCTCTGCACCCTCTCCAACGCCTCCACATCCTTCCTATAATGAGGCGACCAGAACTGAACACAGTACTCTAAGTGTGGCCTAACTAGAGTTTTGTAAAGCTGCATCATCACCTCGTGGCTCTTAAACTCAATCCCGCGACTTATGAAAGCCAACATCCCATTGGCCTTCTTAACTGCTCTTTCCACCTGTGAGGCAACTTTCAACGAACTGTGAATATGAACCCCCAGATCCCTCTGCTCCTCCACACTGCCAAGTACCTTGCCGTTTACCCTGTACTCTGCCCCGGAGTTTGTCCTTCCAAAGTGTACCACCTCACAAAAGAAAAGGTTGGCTCCTTATTTTCTGGGATATTCACTTCCCAAAGTCATCCCTCCTATAATCTTTTCTCCTTGATGTATCTAAGTGGTGACATCCATTCTTTTAGTCCCACCTTGCATTGCCAGAATCCCACATCCACTTGCTGCGGGCAGGCACGGTAGTGTAGGGCAGGTACGGTAGTGTAGCAGTTAGCGTAACGTTATTACAGTGCCAGCGACCTGGGTTCAATTCTGGCCACTGTCTGTAAGGAGTTTGTACGTTCTCCCCGTGACTGCATGTGTTTCCTCCGGGTGCTCCGGATTCCTCCCACATTCCAAAGACGTACGGGTTAGGAAGTTGTGGGCATACTATGTTGGCGCTGGAAGCATGGCAACACTTGCGGGCTGCCCCCAGAACATGCTACTCGAAGATGCATTTCACTCTTGTGTTTCAATGTACATGTGACTAATAAAGATATCTTATCTTATCTCATTGCTTCCAACCCACTCAACCAGCCCACTGGACAGGTCGATACAGGTGAACTCTGGGAATTAAAGCTGCCTCTCAGTGTCATTGTGTGGTTTGGCACTCACGTCTGCCATTCCGGCCCAATACTCACTGCAGATTTAAAACTGTCTATTTATCTTTGAGCATCAGAGTCTCTACTTACAGAAAAACTGAGAAAAAATTCTAACCATCTATATGCATTTGAATGAATGTTAAAATATAAAGTGAAAGCTGGTAATGGGATTATATAAAAAGAAATTTTATATACGCACAGTAACTCTGTATCTTAATTTTTATAACAGAAATATCTCTACATAAGGGAAAAATGTAACTCAGACAGTGCGTATTTCCTGAAAAGCAACATTTCTATTACATCTGTGTATGTATTTTGTGCATGGTTTTATGAAGAAAATTCAATTGGGATGGTTTATTTTCAATAGTTTTGCTCAGTTTTCAATTTAAGTCGAATGTTCAGACAGGTCCACCAAACACGCATCACTGTCAAGAGAATAATAAATCAAGCTCAAAATTTTCCTGATGCGCAAAAACTGATTTATGCTCAACAGATCAGAACTTACAACTTATAGGAAGCATTTCCATAAATGATAAAAGGATAATTTTACTGTCAGTGCGTTAGAAAGGAAGGTAGAAATAATAGAAAGTACTGCATTTATGTAGCATGTTTCACAGTCTCAGGATGTTCCAAAGTGCTTAACAGCTAGAGAGGAGGAAGAAACACCGATAAGGTTTGCAATTGTTGCTCATTCTTTACGTCTTCTCTTTATGCACCCACAGAATTGTGCTGTGTTTGAATGCCACAGATGGTATAGCAGTTGAAATGTTGAATGCTACAACTCATAATGAAATCACTCCAATGGTTGGATCACAAGGGAAAGTGTTTGTGGTTGTTGAAGGTCAATCATTCTAGTGTTTGTATCCTACAATGACTGACTCACCTTCTGACATTTCAAAGACTTTCTGCCTTCCACAGTTGGAAGTGTAATGGAATACATGAACACCATGACATAGGAATGGGTTACATTCCTGAAAACCATTCAAAAATCCATTTGTTTGCAAGTTGGTACATGTTCTCAATATCCACTTCTGGTGTCACTGACCCGGACGCCTCGCCTGCTATCACTGATATATCGTCAGTGCATGGTCTCACTGACCTGTTCTCTCAGAGCCCAGGGTCACTGATCCACCCTCAGTTCCTGGATTACTCACTCATCCTCGATGCCCAGGATGACTGATCTGTCTTTAGTGCCTCGGATCATTGATCTACCCTCTGTGAGTGGGCTTAGTTACCTGCTATCAACGCACAGAGTCACTAACCTGTGCCTTCAATTTAATCTCTGAACAAAGTGCAATCTGTCACAACTGGGATTTTAATCAGCTGTTGAAATCTATTTGTTCGTATTTTTTATATTGCCATTTGTTGAAACTTCAGTTTGAACGCCTGCACCTATAAACAACTGAAGCCTAAAAAGACACATCTCTCCAACAGTTTGTAAATCAGTCCTTCACATGTCAGATGGTCATACATCGGGCAGTATCTGTATCTTACCTTGTTGACAGCAGCTCCAGCAATTTTCAAGAAACTTGGCAGCTCACTCATTCTTTCCATGACCATCACACGGTGGCTGCAGGGCACACCATCTCCAAGGTGCACTGTAGTTACTTACCTAGACAACTCTGACAGCACCTCAACCTCTGCCACCAAGGACACGGATAGGAGGCAGATGGGAACACCACCACCTGCAGGTTCTTTTCCAAGTTACACACCATCCTAACGTGGAAATGCTTCACTGTCACTGGGTCTAAATCACAAAACATGTGTAAATAAGTAAAATAAGAGATGTGTGTATATAAGGGCAACTCCAGTTATTCTTTTTCCTGCTCCTAACCAACAATATATTCACATTTTTGAAATCATTTCTCATTTCCAATTTTATTTTTACGACATGATATACTTTATTTAGTTTTTACTTTAAAATACTCAAAAGCTTGATCTTTGTACCAATTACTTTGCTGTAGATTTCCCAGAAGCACTCAAAAGAACCCAAAGCAATTTTAAAAAGTTATTTGCTGAGCTTGTTCATTTTAAGAACTCCAGTGTTCTGTTGCATTTTTCAGGCCATGACTGATTCCAATCTCTCTATATGGGAGAAAAGTCTTTTCCTAGGTTAACTTTATGGTACATTTCTGGAGTGTACTCTCCTTAAACAACAGTTTGGAAGTGTAACTTAAAATTATTTTTGATTCACTGGTGCAGAACCATTCCTATTTTTCTTCACTTTTGGTCCTCATTCCACTGTGGAATAATTGAATGTTATAGATGGAAAGTTTCAACAAGAGTGTCACTCAATATTATAACTTACTCCTTTCCCACATAAACGCAAAGGTCTGCCAATAATTCAATCCCCCTGCCGTCTTCAGAAGTTGACATTTACATTCCATAAAGGAAAATAATTTAAAAATACCATTGTTGAACTTGAGAGGGTAAAATTTATGTTTACAGGTTGGTAAAATCCCAGAAGAACAGGCAGTGTTTGAAATTGTTGCTCACATATCTAATGAACTAATTGTTATCACTGACCAGGACTATTCATGAACAGCCGAGTTGCTAATATTTTAATATTATGCAAATATTTTTGTCAATAATAGATTATCTGCTGCTAATGGGAGTTCTCAAAATTATTCACGTCTATTTCTCAGGACAAAATAATGTTTTGTTTAACTTCATTGTAGATTCAAGATAATAAAATGTTAAATATTCCAATAGGTAGTAAATCCATTTCATCCTCTCAGATCAAGTGTATTAAGAGATTTTCCTTTCAAAATAAGTAGAAATAAATGTTTAGCTTGTTAGAAAACTACGTCCCTGCATTTTCTGGGTAATTATTCCACATAGACTTGAATCTTTTAGAGACGATTGTCTTCTGAATTAGCATCATGGGTTTTCATAGTATTAAATTTAAACATTGCTTTTCTCCTGCTGTAACACCTGGAACCTCCTTTGGCTTCCAGGAACCAGTGATGTTAAGGAGGAGAGAGACCTGCCCTTAATTGAGTTTCATATCAAAAATGATATGAAATCCTGACTGTATCGGGCTAATTTCAAGTGACTTTCCCATGTATTAAAATATGGTTGACTTGATTTAGTTTGGGATTTAGTGCCAGATGCCACTGCTATAAAGGAGTTGGTTTCCACCAGGAGTAGCCAACCAAAGGATCATTAAGGGGCTTGTAATCTTAAAGGTCACTGCACAACACTTTCATAGTCAGTACTTAATCTAATGTCTCCTAACGGTGACCACCAAATTTGTTGTTACTGAAGAATTTGAGTCCTACCTAGAGGGATATCAGATTGGGTCATTACTGGAAGAGTTCATCAGGATAGTGTCTTTGGCCCAGCCAAATTCAATTGCTTCATCAACAACTTGACCTCCGTCATTAGTTCCAGAGCAAGGACGTTCACTGATGATTGCACAGTCTTCAGTTCCATCAGTAGTACCTCAGATAATGAAATTGCAACAAGACCAAAAAATATGATCACCCACACTCCTTCTACACTCCTTTTACACTTCTATAATTAGAGACCTTACTGAATCTTTCCCTGTAAAGCTATCTCAAGGATCATTAGGGCTGGGTAATTAATGCTGGCCTGTGACACCCACATCACCTTTTCTTTCACTTGCCATTAAAAGTTTGAAAAGGACTTGTGAACTTACTAGGATACTTTCTGAAGCTTTCTATCAAGACTTCATTAAAACTCTGTTGACATTTCTGTTGTTCTATAATGGCCTGGGGTTTGCAGAGGACAGCTTGCCACTGAGATAAGTCCAGATGCCTGTGCAGCTTCCAGGGGTCGTCAGTGACAGTAGGAGGACAGAATGAACATCACCCACACAACAGTTGGGGAGCCACATCCCCATTTTGCTGCCTATCCAGCTATCAAATTTTTCAGTGACTTGAAATGTTCCCCCACTCCCAACATCCAGAGGCATTCAAAAACCCTCAAGAATCAAGTGCATAAATAAGTAATAATTATAGTTAAGGATTAAAAATAACTCACTTAAGAACACTTCTGAGTAATTAAAAATATTACGGAAATCACAGTTAATGAATTTGCACTTACATTTCGTCCTTGCAATCTCCAGATGAGTGAGAATGAGTGAACCCACCAATCCTGCCCAAGGCCAATCCATGAACAGGTTCCTCAGCAGAATTACTGAGGGATTCCAGCACATTTATACTCTATGTGGATCAAAGTGGTAAATTTACTGGCAAAAGTCTGTCAGAAAATCTGAGACTTCCTTGTTTGAATAAGAGTGTGCTGCATTTCCTAACTCACTGGGGTCTACCCAGATAAATGCTGGCAATTCCACATAGCGCTGATGGAGTAGGGTCCTACACTTGAAGTGGGGATGAAGGCCATTACTGGACCATCATCCTGGGCATCTTGTCAGGTGACCTGCAGGGGGGAATGGGGGCAGGGCATGCCAGGAAGAACAACACCAGTTGCAGCAAGGAAGAACCTATGGGCTCTCCCAGTTGGTCCATGCACCATCCAGAAATGGGTCACTATGTGCCTTCTAGCACATCACCCCTTCAGTGACAGAGGTTGAGTGGAGCCCATTTAAGGTGCTTCAAGAAAACTGGATATAATAAATGCTTGTGTGGCATGGATCTCCAGAAAAATTCAACAACTAGGTCTAAAATTGCTGCAACCGCCAGGTTACATATTTAAGACACAAATGAGGAGGAATTTCTTCTCTACCCAGAAGAGCTGTGGAGGCAGAGACATTGAATATATTCAAGGTGGAACTTGAAAGATATTGAAACTATCAGGGAGTCATGAGGTATGGAGTTCCTGGGTGTCAACATCTCAGAGGATCTATCTTGGGCCCAACACATTGATGCAATCATGAAGAAGGCACGCCAGAGGCTCTACTTCATTAGGAGTTTGAGGAGATTTGGTATGTCACCAAAGACTTCTGTAAATTTCTACAGAAGTACACTGGAGAGCATTCTGACTGGTTGCATCACTGCCTGGTATGGAAGCTCCAATGCGCAGGATCAAAAGAGGCTGCAGAGGGTTGTAGGCTGAGCCAGCTTCATCACGGGCACAACCCTCCCCGCCCTCGAGGACGTCTTCAAGAGGCAATGCCTCAAGAAGGTGGCATCCATCATTAAGGACCCTCACCACCTGGGACATGCCCTCTTCATGTTACTACCACTGGGGAGGAGGTTCTGAGTGAGAAAGTGGTGTTGAGGCCAAGTTTGGATCAGCCATGATCCTACTGAATGGTGCAGCAGGCTTCTGATGCTGACTGGCCTAATTCTGCTCTTGTTTCATATGTTCTTTTATACAAACAGATGTGATTTGCTGGCAGAGTCTCAATTAGAATATGCCTACATTCTTTCACAAAGGTAACTACCATTTGGTCAACAACACTAACCATATTTTCTATTGTTTGTATTGATTATGTTGAGCAGCCTGGACTTATTTTGGAAGGAATTATAGTTCAGGGAATGACTTTAAACTCTTCTCTTTAATTGTCTCTGATTTCTGAATGCTCTGCTAAATAAGCATATCTGAAATCGTAGAACAAGGCAAGGCTATTTGGTCAATTAAACTCAATCTTTGCATAGACCACGTGCAACAATTCTCATTGTGGACTCTACTCAATACACTCAGCCAATTAATGGTAAACCTCCAAGAAGAAAGGACTTTGATTTTCTTTTCTGACAATTATATCCTCAATAATAGTCAAGTAACTGCCATAATATTAGTACAGTTTTACAACTTTACTCTGAGCCATTTCAATTCTCAGATGACATATCCACATTCATGTCCTGCCGAGTTCAAGATTTCTGTTTATTCTTCCACTTGAAACTTTTAATTCCATTCTTAATATTGTTTGGTGTCGTTCTTTTAAAAATATTAATCAATAGAGCATTGAGTACTTTTGTGCCAATTGTGTCCACTTACCCACAGCACAGTAGGTAAAATAATTTCATTTCATTCAGTTCTATATGCTTTAGAAATAGAACATAGAGTCCTTTGTTTGAAGTTGTGCGTAGACTAAAATAAGTTCATCACCAAGTCAAAACAACTGCTCGTCTCTGGAGGGAGTCGGACTTTAAGAAAGCAGCCTTTAAACAGAGGCGAGCTGATTGGTGGGTGGAAGGTATTTTGCATTGTTGGCAATGAGCAAAGAGTAGATCCCCGGGGAGAATCAAAATTTATTCATCTTAACCTATGACCAATTTAAAAGGAGATGTGCTAGAAATTCAGCTGGGCCACAACTGTTTTATAGGCATAACATGGTTGCCTAAGAATGCAAATTGGGCTGCTTTACCTTTCTCATGGAGAAAGACCATATTAGATTGGATTGCTTTGTAGGCATCATAATCCTGTAGGCCAAATATTTTTAAAAATCATGATCATAATAAAATTTACATTTAATGTAGGGCCATTTCAGAAAATTAGTCTGTCCCAGTATTTGGATCTTACTTGATAGACACAATTGGGTAATTATGGCATGAAGAATCACGAAGTGGAATATTCCTTGAAGCTATTCAATGTACTAAAGCAGACAAAAACCATTCAACACCAGCAGAAATTTGTTCCCAGATGTCAGAATTATTGTGCAAATGGAAATATAGTGGAATGCTCCTTGAAGCTATTCAATATCCTCATATTCTCCAGTTCTGATCAGTTGCTAGTCTGTCCCCTTTGGCGGTAGTTAACCTCTTAGAATCAAACATCTACAATATTTTGTTTTTTGATTTTCCATTTTATCCTTGGTTTCCCTGCATTTACTGCCGCAAATGCAGTGGACAATCACAGGCCTGCTGCACATAGTTTTCCAGTCCATGTACAGCTGGAGTACAACATGCTTCTACTCTGAACCTCATCGTAGTACATTTTCTTCACTGTTGAGGATACAGCTTTCTCTTCCTCATGCAACAGATGTATATGGTTGTAAATAGAACAGTTTTTTGCCTACAAATTGGTCCTTCAATTGATATTCCCTGAACTTTTTTTTCTACAAATTCATTTTTGATTTTATCATTATAAATGACAAAGAATGATAAGAAGCAATTGGCATTCAAGGTGACAAATGGATCAACAGGTAAAACATCACAAGAATTCCAGCAAACTCTTGTACTACATAAATGTAATACTTAAGAGTAGGAATAGGACATTCAATAATATCATGGCTGATCTGCTCCTTGACTTAACCAATATTCTGCCCAGTTTGCATGTCCCTTTGTTCCCTATTATTCAAAGCATCTTGAATATACTGTACATAACTATGAGCATTATAACTCACTGGGATAGAAAATTCCTAGGTCTCGCAGTCCTCTGAGAGTAGAAATCTGCTCTCAGTTCTGTCCTATGGCCACCTATAGGATTTGGAGAGGGTACAGAAGAGGTTCACCTGGATCAACACACAAAGGCGCTGGAGGAATTCAGCAGATCAGGTGGCATCTATCGAGGGAGGGAAGTGGACAGCCGACATTTCAGGACGGGACCTTTCATCAGGACTGGAAAGAAGAGAGATAGCCAATATAAAGAGGTGGGGGGAAGGGGTGGAGCAAGAGCTGGCAGAGGGATCCAGGTAAGGTTAGGGTGATAGGCAGGTGAGGGAGGGGGAGAGTGGAAATGATGTAAGAAGCTGAGAGGTGATAGGTGGAAGCAACAAAGGGCTGAAGAAGATGGAATCTGATAGGAGAGGACAGTTGACCATGAAAGAAAAGGGAAGGAGGTCAGGAGGGGAGCCAATGGGAGGAATGTGTGGGTGATGGGCAGATCGAGAGGGCGGGAGATGAGAAAGAGATGGGGTGATGGGGGTTGGTGGGATAAGGAAGGAAAAAAATGACAGAGGGGAGTGGTTACCCAAAGTTAGAGAAATTGATGTTCATGCCATCAGGTCAGAGACTACCAAGGTGGTGCTGTTCCTCTAATCTGCACCTGGACGTTGTCCGGATTTGAGAGTATTAGCTCTAAGGAGAGGTTGGACAAACCTCTGAGCATCAGAGACTGAGGGGTGACCTGAGAGAAGTATATAAAATTATGGGAGGCATAGACAGGGTAGGTAGGGTCTTTTTCCCAGGATGGAAATGTCAAATACTAGAGGGTGTAGCTTTAAAGTGAGAGGGTAAAAGTTTAAAGGAGATTTACACAGCAAGTTTTTTACACAGAGAGTGGTAAGTGCCTGGAACGCGCTACCAGGGGAGGTGGTGGAAGCAGATACGATAGCAACATTAGGGAGATATTTAGACAGACACATGAGCAGGCAAGGAATAGGGGAATAGAGACCATGTGCAGGCAGATGTGAGGTTTAAATTGGCATCATGGTCAGCATAGACACTGTGGGCCAAAGGGCCTATTCCTTTCCTGTATTGTTCTATGTCCTTTCCTGGTTTCTAATATTTTCCCAATCCAAAGACCTATTAATAATGTTTGCAAATTTATAAAATATTTTCTTTCAGTCTAATACCATTTTGTTTCACAAAGGGTGGATCACTTTTCCCATGGAATCTATTTCTTAATGATTTGTATATTCATTGAGAATTATGAGATATTCTTTAACTGTTTACCTCTGCTTCTCTACAGTCATACCTCTTAATCTAATTTTCCAATATATTCTAGCAAGCTCATCCCTCATGTCCAGTTGTCTTATTTTCATAGTTTTATACTTAAATTTATCAATATAAAATTGAATGTAATATTCTAAAATATTATGACCATTCTTCCCTAGGAGATCCTTTTCAATTTGATTGCTAATTAATCTGGATGCATTACACATGATCAGATCTAAAGTCCCCTGTTCCCTAGTTGAGCCCACAACATATTGTTCTAGAAAACAGTCTCAAATGTATTCCATGAAGTTGTCCTCAAGCCTATCTTTGCCAATTTGATTTGCTCAGTATATATGAAGATCAACGTTTCCCAGGATTAATCCATCAAATTTGGTACATATCCCATGCCCAATTAATGATCTGTCCAAGAGTATAGCTCCTGTTAGGGTGCCTAACAACTACATTCACCAAGGATATGGGCCTCTTTGTTATTTCTTATCTCATCCAAACTGATTCTATCTCCTGATCTTATGAGCCAAGACCCTTTCTCATTATTGTTCATGTCATCATTTACCTACTACCTACTCTTCCATTCTGTTTAACATTCTATGTACCATGGAATATTCATTTCCCAGCCTTGGCTGTCATGTAGCTGTGCCTTTGTAATGATCGTAGGTCAAACACTTGTATCACAGGCATGGTTCATTTTCCTAACCCAGAGTTCACTTTTATTTTTTAATCCAGGAGCTCTCCTCACTCTGTCTCAATTCTGGGAAACAGCTTCTTGTATGACTGCTCTCTCTCTCAGTGAGAATGTATAGGTGACTTCCAACTTAGTGCAAGGATAATGAACTTCTTTTCCACCAACCACATCAGTAGATTCATTCCGTTTAAGCACAGAGAAGTTTTCACTTCTGATAAACCTATTTTGGAATAATATTTATCACTCTTCCTCTGACTGAGGCATTCACTCCCAGAATGTGCAGGATTGAAGGAAGTGCAACAATCAAGAGGGCACACTTGTCTGTTCTACAAAATTGACAGCTGCCCTTTAGTAACTCCACTTTAGTCATTTTATGTGCTCTGGAATTGATCCTCAGTTGCATTAATGTTATCTATCGTTTGCTAGATACTAATATGAGTTTCTCTAAGTCTTTGCTGATCTCCTTCACTAAAACCAGTTCCAGTTGATCCATTCTCTTCTAGTTATTGGATTCTGGAAATTATACTGTTATGCCCTTTGGGGTCTTACATATTTTGGCCACAATGTTCAACTTGACAGTTTCTTGCTGAATTACAATTTTCAAGACATCTGTATTTCCATTCCAAAACTGATTCTTTAAAATCCCTTCTAGATCGCAAGAATTTATATAGGTTTATTGGGCAGTTGATTGTTGTCTCATATTTAGCAGATTTTTGAAAACCTTCACACAGTCCTTGTTATTGACCCTAGTTTAGCAATGAGGATTCCCTTGTAAAGAGGACACCATAAGATCTGAGAATGACACAATAAATCATCCATTATATCCTAACTCTAATGCATGATCATGAATTAATGATATTAATTATGGAAGAAGAGCTTGAAGGTGCTGGAGCAACAGTGATATGTACATGAATAAAGAAAAATTTTGCAGTTTTACCACTTAATTCTGATATTTGATCTGAGGCTTCCCAGTTGCCAAGGCTCCAAACATTAATAAGAAGCACAACTACCCTTACATTGTGTGCTTGACAACAGAAGTGAAGATGTGATGATGCATTTTTATGTAATTGAAGCTGTTCCAGTTCCAATCCATTGAGTTACATCAAACTTCTCCAACATGAAGTTCAAGTATTGTATTTCATCAAACACCTCTTAAGAAATGATAAAGATCTCATAAATAACTGTTTAACTCACTTCTGGAAATGCAACCAACTCTCCTCCCCTGCCCCAAATATGTGGACAATATGATTTCAAATGCTGCAAGTGTATTTGCAGTCCATTCTTAACCGTGAGACTGGCCTGTATATATCGCACTGAGTAAAATCTTTTTTCTATTGCCTGCGGTGAAATGTGAGCACTCACTGAGCTTGTTGTGGAGTTTTGCATCCTGGTACATTGATCCAAAGACTGTCAGGATTCTTTACATTTCATCATGAGCCTTTGAAGAAGGATGCTTAACTGGCTCTTGTCTTTTATTATGCTTTCTAATTCATTTAGCTCTGTGGAGCCCTCCAATTGACCACAGAAGAGATGCTTCGAGCTTAAAATTTGAAGACCTGCAAGAGGGTATTTGCACAGTTGGTACTGTGCCTTCCGATTGGCTTGACCTGTACCCTTTTGATCCCAGCCTGACCTCTCTTCTGACCTCAGCCCAATCCATTTTGGTCTGACCCTTGCTGGCGATCTCCCTTCTGATCTATGAGGGACAAGACCAGATGCTCCCCAACAACCTTTCATACTGTGTCTTTGTCCTCCACAGCCCTCCCCACCCTATCCCCCAGCCCAGGACTTGTGCAATTTTTTCGTGTGCTCTGCAGTAGTTTCATGGACCACTGCATTCAACGGCAGTGTTCCTCAAGCAATCTGTCTATTGCTCACTGTGCACTGACCAGTCAATGTGTCCAGAGCAGCCCCATTCAATTTCTTGGCACCAGTCTGCCTTTGAAACACATGGACCTTTGAGGAATCATCCACTATCCAACTGAGAAAGCAGAAGAGAGGGGTTAAATGGATCAGTAACTGGTGGGAGATCATGAGGATTAACGTTCGGGCCTCAACCACCTACCACCTGTACGAATGACTTGGATGAAGGGACCAAGTGCACAGCAGCAAGATCCGCTGATGTTACAAAGAGAGAAAGGTTAGGAGGAAAGAAAGAGCCCACAAAGGGATGGAGGTAGGTTAAGTGAGTGGAAGAGAAGTTAACAGTTGGAGGTTGATGTGGGAGAATGTGAGATTACCCACTTGGAAGGAAAAATAAAAAGGCAAAACATTGTTTAAATGGAGTGAGACTACAAAGTGTCGTATTAAAAAGGGATCTAGGAATCCTAGTATATGAAACACACAAGAAGTTAGAATAATGGTAAAGCAAATAATTAGGAAGGCTCACTTTGTCAATGACCTCTCCAGCATTCAACACTTCAATAATACAACTGTACTGCTGAAAAAAGAATGAATTAAATTATGTTTATATTATGTTATCCTTTAAATTATGTTCTTTTAATGTATGTTTTGTTTGTTGGATTTTATTTTGTTTGGAAGGGGCTTTTAAACAATGTTCATATTTTATATCGTTGGCATTAATGGAGCTGACTAAATGTTCCGTTTTGGATGCTTTCATGGTTTGATTTTGGAATTTTTTCAAATGTTGGAGACACTTCAGTTTGTTTTGTAAACAATTCACAACCTTTCCATCAACTCAAAACTAAATATATTTTTTAAAAAGCATGAAAGTTAGATGAATTCATGATGAGTTTCAAGATGTTGGCCCAGTTCAGCTGTGGTTGCAATCATGACTTTTTGTTTGTATTTTCCCTCAGCCCTGACCGTGGCTGTCAATCACAGATATTCAGAGAAATGGAATGTTACACAAGTGGGACGAACCTCAACTTGCCCTATGGACAGAGTTCAGTATAATTCACTAACTAGAAGAGAGAAATTGGGGCCTGGTCCTAGTAATATTTTTTGATATTAAGGTTGACTTTTTGACAAAATTGGACTCTTGTAGATTTATTTTGTTATAAAAGCCCCTGTGAAAACATCTCTTTCCATTGGAGAGCTGTGATGCAGACTTTATTCCTGGATTATGTAACATTTCATTAGCTAAATTATGGAAAGCTAACTCTAGACATAATTTAAACAAAGTTGTGTGCTGTAAAATGTCTTTGCTACTACCTTGCAGACTGCTTGAGGCAAAGAATATCAATAAGGTTCACGTGCAAATGTCAAGTTTTTTCAGAATGATGTAACCTGATTTCATTCAAAATTTTCTCTTGTGAAGGGTTTCTGAGCAGGATATATGGTTCATTGATCTCTTGTTTTCTATAAATGGTGTACATCTGTGTTACAGTCGTAATTTTTGCCTGCTTGATGACTTCTGTTTGATATCACTATTGCATATTCTTGGATGTTGTACAGTTTCCAGTGAGTGGTTTGAAACTCCATTTGTAGTGTGGATGGACTTTCAATGTCCTGTAGTAACATGGAATGATACAGGCTGGGTATCTTCATTTGGCGAGTTCCAGATGATCAACTGGGCAAAGGAAGGGTCTTTCACATGGGAAGGAAAGAAGTTATCACCATCAAAAGATTTCTCTTACCAATGATAGAGCATTATCATCGGAGGCTTCAGCATAGCCTTCCTGCCAAATCTCT
Source organism: Pristis pectinata (assembly GCF_009764475.1). Classification (NCBI taxonomy): domain Eukaryota; kingdom Metazoa; phylum Chordata; class Chondrichthyes; order Rhinopristiformes; family Pristidae; genus Pristis; species Pristis pectinata. The sequence goes on from NC_067407.1 coordinate 118,302,584, forward strand.
CTGGTAGTTAATATAGTTTTGCATTTGAGGGTGGATAGTAAAAAATAGGATATACAAAATATAAATAACTTTTATTAATTCATTCATGTTCATTTAATAACTCTGATCCATTCAAAAATTGCTTGTTTGACTAGTATACTAAATAAATGGAAATATTTTCTTCCCTAGTTGTACAAGAACATTACCAACAAAAAAATCTAAATATGTGGAAGAATATGGTTCAGTTCAAATCACTCCTCATTTGATTTTATTTGAAAAATTGTTATTTAAATAGAATATGCTTTTTCTTCAACTGTCCATTTTGTATGCTTGATATGAAAGAGGTTTGTAGACTATTGTTTTATATCAATTATTCTTTCCTAATTGCATTTATTTTAGACTTAGTTCTAGACATGTCTGAGAACTAATATGTCAAAGAATCTCACACAACTGTCGGTTTGGCATAGTTAAATGTAAAAATGTGAAACAGGAAAACCCATCTGGCCTTGATCCAAATGAAAGTCTCCGTTTCCCTCCTTGCTTGAGGGATATGGCAAGTTAACACATAAGATTTATGAGAAGATGAAACCAACTGAGTTCACCATTCAGAAAGTGAACATTTATCAGAGACATATAACTCAATCTAAGGATGTTCTTACAAAGGATATTTGACCCATTCCAGACGTTTTCTATTTTATGGTTACATATGTCATACTTTTACTATTTGCCAGTTTTTGTTCTTCAAGACTGTGATTAAAAATATTGTTTTCTCTAATATCTGCGGTTCTGGCCCATGCATCTCCAGCTGCCATTTTGAAGGGAGCTTGCTGGTACACTGCACCCTCACTTTAAATCCAGTGTGCAGAGGAAATGTAAAGAAGATACAACTTCCAGATTGTGCCTAATGTCCATCTTCAAGAATGCATCTTAAACTGTTGAAAGTGAAGGCACTTATATAAAGCAGAGACCTGAACATTTTAATTGCACTGATTGTTTCGCTTTATTTCCGACCATATTATGAACATACTTCTCTGTTGACCTCCATACCCATATTAATTCAAACTGATTCCTTAAACTAAAGAATTGCTTTGGACAATTAAAAGCATTACATAAGATGCAAGATTTTTAACTGCATAGTTTAAATCCCTGGTTCAATATTCATCATGCTGGCTGACATCAGTAACTTAAATAAGCTAAGAAAATATTATTAGTTGCTTTTAGATTCTGGGAGGAATACTCAGTAAAATCCAAAGTAGGTTCTGTTCATTTTTATTTAGTTGAGAGTAATATAAGTATCCCATACATCACACGTTATTAAACCTGACAGCCTTTGGTAATCTAACTGGCTGGTAAATATTAAAATGAAGTTAAAACAACACTGTAGTACCAAGGGATGCCTAAGGCAGTAATAAGGATTAAACAATGATTTGATGTGGTTCCTTTGGGGTAGGATTTGGTTCTTTAATACAAAGAAGAAGCACACTTCACTTCCTTTTAAATAATTAAACTACATTTCAAGGAATTGATCTGAGGTGGTTGTAGTGGTTTGTTGAAGTCCATCATACAGCAAATAAATGAAAGAATCCTGCCCCAAAGGCATGGGAAGCTCAGGTGAGGCTCCTTCAAGCAAATACAAGCATTAAACGCTATCCTTCATTGCAATAATTTGTAGAAGTGTTTCCCATGAGAAGATGAAAGAAGTCAGTGACCATATTTTATCTTTTATTTGTTATGTAAACAGAATTTCAATGCCTCAAGCTGGGTTTTGGTAAATAATCTGGGGGTTTCTAAATGAAACAAATATAATTAGCTGTGAAAGTGATGAAAAAGGGAACAAAGTATTCTTAAGGATTTTCTCAGTGGGCATAATGTTTTGTTATTAAATTGCAAAGCCTTTGCTTATTGTAGTGCACCTTCAGATATTCTTCTTAAAAGTACTTTGATTTGTTCCCATTTTTGATGCTACTTGTTATGAATCCTTAAGTCACAAGAATATGGTTATTTATACTTTTTGAATTTCATATCCCTTCTGCCTTAAATACTGCATGATTGATAGTCTTATATAATTAATAGCCTATTTAGCCAATTTTAAAAGTACCTGAAGAAAAGTAGTAAATATGTGGTCATTAGTTGTTGCCGTTTTTGATAAATAATAAGAAAATATCAATATCAGTGCCATAAAGAAATAGAGAATATGACCATTGATATGACCATTGAATTTGGCTTTTATCTCTTTTTTATTTTTACCCGCAGGCCTCAGAATTTCAAATTAATTTGGGAATTCCACACGTAATGTGAAAAAGAAACTGCGTATAACTTATTAAATAACATAAAATTGATTCTGGATGGATTACGAATAAAAAAATTCTGCATTTAATGGTTTAATTAAAATTGTCAGATTGATACAAATGGATCTTGACTGAAGTTGATTTTGACTGATGATGTGGTTACCCAGGACACTTGTATTATAAGAATACCATTTTGGAAATTCTTTATGTAATTTAAAAGTTTTGTTTTAACAAAAAAGGAATGAGGGGTGAGGGGCTGTGGTGATAATGTAGTTTATGGAAGCAGAATCTCAGCAGTCAGATTGAAATCTGAAGCTTCTGACACTGGGTCGTATGATTTGCCCAATCATGTTCCAAGTGAACTAAAAGAAAATAGTATAGGGTAGACCGGAGATTACCAGCATATTTAAATAAATACAGTAACTGAAAGCTTTTTCTGCACCTCAGGCACTTTTGTTCCTCTGAATCAGTTAAGCATAATTTAAAGTAGTCAGCAAGTTCTGACTGACAGCTACCCACGCTCTTTGAAGGCTTGTTTGCTTTACCTTTACACACTACGATATGACAAGGAAACACATTGGATATCGGTTCGGAAGAGAAAAAGCTGGTAATGGCATTAGAATACATGCTGACATTGGTGTGATTGACCTGTGCCTGCATAGGTTAGTCATATTCTAATAATTAAAACCAGATTGTGTCATACCCTGAGGTACAGTGCATCAAAAGGTAATTATCAACTGAAACTTCTAATAATAATACATCTGACCATGATCTTTCTAATATATTACAATCATTATGAACTTCACTTGGACCTCTAAGTTCCACAGACATCATTTTACTTCTACATTCAGTGTGGAATTAAGTCTTTCTGTACATTAGCTTGCACTATTGAATTTCCCTGCAGGCTTCAAGTTCTGAGACAAACTGATTCTTCTGCCAATGGGGTTCATGCAGATACATTTAACCCGAAATGTATAGTGTTTCTGGCCAGATGTTGCAGTATGCAGTTTTGCAGACCAAATAAGCCTCCAGTTTGGTATATCAGCTGGCCTTGGTGGAATGGCATTGGAGACAAAATGAGCTCAGCCACGCTGAATAGTAATTTGGAAAGAAAATCCGTTTATTCATTGTGCATTCACACTGAGTTATTCAAGAGCTACCAGCAGCAGTTTCCATAGACAAGGTTAGGAGTCAGTTAAGGGGGTTGGGTAATGATGAGTGGGGAGGAAGGAACTTGAAGAAAGATCCCCAGAATTCTGCCTGGGTGAAAGCACAGGCCAATAGCACTCTGGCCAATAACACAGTAGGAATAGATTTGCTGTTACTGTGCCACTCCTTCTACCTGCTGTGTGTGCTGCTGAATTATGAAACCTGAAGCATACAAACTTGGAAATGTTATATTCTACCCACTTCTACTTTCTTAGATTTTAAAAGAGGGTTGAATTAGATGGAGCCTAAATCAAGGGTCCAACCAAAATCTGATATGTTCTTGTTATACAGGTTAGCTTAGAGTCACATACAGATTGTGTAATCTTGCTCACCTTGAATCTGAATGTAAACCTTGTCATAGTGGAGTCTTTCTGATTACCATTGTCAATGGGACATGAAGAAGACATGGTTATATTCACTGATGAATAGTTTGATATCTACATTCACTTTTGATTTACTGATACTTTCCTGTAATCTAATACTGATATTGTTTCTGCCTGGTTAGACTCAATGTAGTATGAGAGCACATGGCTGTCATGTGACAGTAACAACACTGACCCCTCTGGTCGGAGAACAGCATTGCTTATTGGATTGGAAGTGACACTGCTGTCAATAAAGGTTTGGCTCCACCCTGTCCATCAGGTGTGGGTATAGGGATTGGCCTTGGAGAGTACCTTTGTTCCTGAACCTGCCTGACCACTGGCCTTGGTAACACCTTTGTCCTTGACCTCCAAGCCATTGGCCTGTCTAAATTACCTGGCCGGGCTCCACCCAGCCTTCCAGCACTACAAAGACTGTTGCACATTCCTGGCCCTTCCTCTTTCAACTGCCCCAGGAATAGTGAGACAACACTGCAGAGACCACTGGTAAGATTGTGTACCACCACATGGTTTGGGAGCATCTTAGTCAGATTCCAGGGAGTGTTAGGGCCAATGCTTGTTTGGATCAAGGTGTTTAGGCATTGAAGTGTTTATCCCTTGATAAGCTGTACCTTGTTTATTGTGTGTTTGTGTGTATCTCATCCTTGTTGCGATTCCCCCCTCACGTTTGCGGTCCCGTGTGTGTGTGTGTGTGTGTGTGTGTGTGTGTGTGTGTGTGTGTGTGTGTGTGTGTGTGTGTGCGTGTGGGTATGCATTCATTCCCATTCATTCTGTTTCTGCATCTGCCTTTGCGATTAAACTACTTTTAAGATCCAAAGCCTGTGTCCAGAAGAACCTTTTTAACACAACATTCTTCCACAGCGGTTCCATTTATACCATTTATGCCAATCTTTGATTGGCATTGACCCATTACATGTCCAGTGGAATTATACTTTATGCCATCAATTGTATCATAGAAATATGTGGCAGTGGGCTAATTTGTTTTTTGGTGGTGCATAAAGTAATATATTAGAACCACAAACATTGAGTGTAAAGCATTTTTTTTGTTACTGCAATGAACTAGTCATTTTTATCTTTCAAATAGCTGTTTTTTTTGGAAATCAAAAAGGATGAGAGATTGGATTGAGATGTTGTTTGGTCCTCTCCCTTATTCCTCCCAACCCACAGCAAAGAAGGTAAATTATACATCACTGAACAAGAAACCAATCTCTGAGACTGGAATGTGCAACTTGGCACAGCTTATGCTGCTAGCAAACAGTCCAGTGTGGATACAGTCTGGCACTTGGCAGGATGAATAGGATATCACTTCACTTCTGACCCTTACAAACCCATTAGTGAAAGGAGAGCTGCTTAGTTCCCGGAGGCAAATTCAAATTCACGGCTCTGAAGGTGAAGGGAAGGACTGAGACTATCATTGTTACTTGATTTTTTTTCTAAACAGGATATAGCCGTACAGATCTTAATTGTTGTTGTTGCTTGTACAGCGTAGCTAAGTATATCAGTTACAGATGTCTGACAAAAGTACAGTGTTTGCAGAAATTATCTCAAAGGGCAGTAAAATATATCCTTCAATTTTCTACTGGATTTTTAATGACAAAATAATTTTTTTGATTTTTGAAGTTTTAGTATCTCTTTTTGAGCAGTCTCTTGGGACTGAAGGTAAGGCAGTTGATGAGGAAATGAGGGACCTGCTGCAAGTGGGGCAGAAAGTGTTTGATGGGACAGGTAGGTGGGTAGTTTGTGAAGTTACAGTATGTGCTCCTTCCACCATTTACTTCTGCACACTCTAAATAAAGAGATTCAAGGTTCTCAATGCCATCCCATATGGTCCTCCATTTTGAGTGATTATTGGCCAAGGATTCCCACACATCAGAGACACATAAACTACAATCTCTTAATATCAGATTCTTTGCAATGGCTTGAGAACATCTCTTTACAGTCAATAATGAGATTTTGATTATGTTTTTAACTTGAAGAATTTTCAGTGAGATTTTGATTTGGTAATTGGTTTATTATTGTCACATGTACCAAGATATAGCTTTTATTTTTGTGCCATCCAGACAGATCATTTCATACATAAGTACATTGAGGTAGTACAAAAGGAAAAAAAAAACAGAATGCAGTATATAATTTTATAGTTATAGAGAAAGTGCAGTGCAGGTAGACAAATAAGATGCAAGGGCCATGACAAGGTAGTCTGAAAGATCATCCTTATTGTATAACAGATCCAAACAAGAAACTTATAAGAGTGGGATAGAAGCTGTCCTTGAGCCTGGTGGTATGTATTCTCAAGCTTTTACATCTTATTCTCAATGGGAGGCGATGGTTGGGGTTATGTTGGCTGTTTTGGCAATGTAGCATGATGACTCTTTGTGAGGTGGCTTCAACAGATTCGAACACTTTGCCCTTCACTGGTGATATAAATAAAGCTTGCATTTGCACATACACAGTACTTCATCATGTATCAGAAACATCACAAAGTTCTTCACATGCAATAGTCCCTTTTCATGTTAACTATATTGGCAAGGGTAGTGGATATTTTGCACAATCAAGATCCCACAAATAGAAATAAAATGAAGGACCCATGAATCCCTTTGTAATTGTGTTGTTTGAGTGAGTAGAATTGACAAAAACAAAAGCAGAATACCCCTGCTCTATTCTGAATCTTGTCCGAGACAGAACCTGAATTACAGGAACAAATAAATGAGATATCTGTACAACATCTCCCATGGGGAAAATAGTCCTTCTGTGGCTTAGATACGATCTAAGGCAAATACCTGCTCAGACTGATGCACAGCTAACTTGTACCTGTAATCCAACACACTTGCCTCATCTCACATCTTGCATACATGTACAACTATTGAGTCATGGCCAGCACATCACATGGATGTCAGTGTCCCTTGTAGCTCCAAAGAGTACACTGATATCTGCCTTAATATCCTGTGGCTGATTGAAAGTTAGTTACATGAAGTTTTGCTAAGCAGGGAAACCTGTATCACATTTGGCACTTGAATCATTATCTTCATACTAAACCATTTAACTTATATACTAGACTTAGTAGACTACTATAATCTCTCTTCACCTCAAAAGGCTGAACGGAACTGGGAAAAGGTCACACTTATCCTTAGAACTGCAAATTCTTGGCTACAGTTTGCAGCTTAATTCATCTTCAAGTAATTTCCCTTCAGAAACGTGTCTCCAGTCTTTCATCGATTAACAGGGCAAATCCAAGCTGTAAGGGCCTTGCAAGCTGGAGCTCTAATGTAAAAAACAATCAAAAATAGCTTATCTCTGTCTCCTGTAGTCAGGTAAACAATATTAAGTGGTTCTGTCATCCATATGAACTTGGCAAGTAACCTTTGTTATAGATCATTTGCTTTCGAAGTGACCTTTTGCAAACTGCACGGTAAAGTGCATACAACATGAAGCAACAAGAGTCTGCAAAGGCAGGCAGAGAAGCAGACAGCTGAAGAGTTCCCTTTTTAACACACAGTTATCAAAATTTAAAGAAACCAGCCACTTTACAGATGTATAAAAATACATTTACCCTTTTTAGGAACGAAAATGGCCTTAATTTCCATCATAGCTTCTTCACTTAACAACATCCATGGTTACAACCACTTTGCATGACAACAAAACCCAGAATGCTCTGCTTTTGTCCAGCTGTTATTAATTATTGTTTGCTGTATGCACAATGAATTATATGTGAGGTCAGTGGCAGGAGGAGATACAGCAGCCATCTGAACCATTGGGTAAAGAGGAATAAATTAAGCAACCAGTTGGTTTCCAAAGGAAGATTGATCTGTGGTAAGGTAATGGGATCTTTAATGGCCACCTAAGAATGTGTCAGACCTGGTTCAGTTGGTGAACCCCCACCGAAGTGAATTCTCACAGCTTTTTTCCCCAGGGAAAGGGATTCAAGAACTAGAGGGTATAGGTTTAAGGTGAGAGTCGAAAGATGTAAATGGGATCTGAGTGGCAACTTCTTCACACAGAATGTGGTGCGTATATTGAAGAAGTTGCGGCAAGTACCATAACAACATTTAGAAGGCACTTGGACAGGCATATGAATAGGAAAGACTTATTGGGCCCAAGTGCGGGCAAATCGGACAAGCTCAGATGGGCATCTTGATCGGTATGGACGAGTTGGGCCGAAGGGCCTGTTTCTGTGCTGTATTACTCTACTCTGGTGGACGCCAAACACCAATCAGCATTAGGGTGGCAGAATGGCAGAGAAAGTAGAGCTGCTGCCATTGGGTGCCAGAGACCCAGCTTCAATCCTGACCTCAGGAGCTGTCTGTGTGGAGTTTGCATGTTCTCCCTGAGACTGCATGAGTTTCCTCCGGGTGCTCCATTTTCCTCCCATGTCACAAAGACATGCAGGTCAATAGGTTAATTGGCCACTGTAAATCGCCTCTAGCATGTAGGTAAGTGGTAGAATCTGTGGGAGCTGACAAGAATGTGGGGAGAATAAAAAATGGGATTAATGTAGGATGTTAAATAGATGGTTGATTATCAGTGAGGACTCAGTGAGGGCTCAGAGGGCCTGTTTTTGTGCTGCATGTCTCCAGGACTCATTTTCCAAAGCGAGGCAAGTGAGTTCTCCTGATGCCTTTCCCAACATCACTCAGCCAATAGCATCAAAAACAAATTCTCAGGTTATTTATCTCATTGTTGCTGTGTATCTTGTTGATTCAATCTGGCAGTTATGTTTCCTTGTACTTTGTACATTTCAGATGTATCTCCTTGTCTCAGAGTGCTTTAAATAAACCCATCACCCACCCTTGCTGGCATTAGGCAGTAGCTTCCATGTAGTTTGTGCAGTTCACTCCAACAAGTGAGATATAAAGCAAATTCTTATTTTTAAAGCAATAGAAAATATCTGAATGCAGCACAGTCCTCATATTGAAGGTGATGATTAACACTACAGTTCTGTCCCTCAATAAGCTGTTGGGGCTAGGGCCCAAGATAGCATTGTTAGGGTTAGGGATATGGAACAAAGATGGGGAAAATGAGTCATAGATTCATACAGTGTGGGAACAGGCCCTTTGGCCCAACTGGCCCGTGGCGACCAAGATGCCCATCCAAGCTAGTCCCATTTGCCCGTGTTTGGCCCATATCGCTCTAAATCTTTCCTATCCATGTACCTGCCCAACTGTCTTTCAAAAGTTGTTATTTTACCTGCCACTTCCTCTGGTAGCTCATTCCATATATATATATACATATATATATATATATATACACACACACCATTCTCTATGTTTTAAAAAAAACTTGCCCTTTAAATTCCTATTAAATCTTTCCCCTCTCACCTTAAACCTATGCCCTCTAGTTCTTGATTCCCCAACCATGGGAAAAAGACTGAGTGCATTCACCCTGCCAATGCCCCTTATGATTTTATATGCCTCTATAAGATCACCTCTCAATCTCCTACGCTCTAAGGAATAAAGTCCTAGCCTGTCCAACCTCTCCCTCTAACCCTGTCCCTCGAGTCCTGGAAACATCCTTGTAAATCTTTCCTGTACTCTTTCCAGTTTAATAACATCTCTCCTATAGCAGGGTGACCAAAAGTGAACACAGTATTCCAGCACAACTGCAACATAACCTCCCACCTTCAATACTTAATACTTAATGCCCTGACTGACCAGTGTGCCAAAAGCCTTCTTTATCACCCTGTTTCCCTGTGACTCCACTTTCAGGGAATCATGTTCCTGAACTCCAAGGTCTCTCTGTTCTACAACACTACCCAGGGCCCCTCCGTTTACTGTGAAAGTTGAAGTACACAAATGCTATGATCTAATTGAGTGACAGAGCAAGGCATGAAGGAGTGATTGTCCTACTCCTGTCCCCATGTTCTCATATCACATAAAAACTTCAATATTTAGTAATCAGTCCCTGAAGATCATTACCTGTCCTCAAATATCAGGAATTAGTGAAAACTATTTTTGCTTTTGCCTTTATTTAGAAGTTGGAGCTAATGTTATCTAGTAAGAGGTGACAATCAGGATCATTCTATCAGGCACATGTATAACATTAATTGTTTATCTCACTGCTTCATGCATTTTTTATGTATCGATACTTATTTTAAGTGTTTGTCATTTCCTTGTAAATACATGAGCCTGGAAGTTCATCAGTTATGCAGAAGTCCTTTAAGACCTTTAACTGGATAATGGGCCAATGATAGTTCTGGCAGTGGGCCCATTGCTTAAAACTTCAGAAGGGCCTGAAGCCCAGGGAATAATACTGCTGAATCAGCCTTGCCTGAAGGAGAGGCCTTTCCCTTATACACTGTGCCATGGGAATGACATGATGACATGGCAGTCCAATGCAGAGTAATGTGTAATTGACACAGGCACAATTCCTGACCAGAAGTACCTGGTTGGTTTTCGAGAATGTGGTTAATTGACCCATCACTTATGACACCAGAAATAATTATTTTTTCCATGCGTTATACTGAGAAATCAAAGCTACGTAATTGAATTTTGAAGCAATAATTTCTTAGCGTTAAAAAAATTGTTGCCAAAAATCACTCTTCAGTTGTGGTAATATGTTGTTGTTCCAATTGACTTGTATTTTCAGATTTAAGAAACCAATGGCCTGGCTATTCTACTTCTGAATTCCCAAATCTTTGGTGGCAGGGAGGGAATTTTACATCTCTCTGGGAAGCAGTTGGATTATTTTGGCAAAAGAAGTCAAACAAGATCAATTATTAAGATTGATTTACTGGAAGTCAAGAAAGCATAGTTTTGATATATAGTTTTTACAAGTTTTGCTGAGCTGTATTATAACACAATTCATTGCAACAGTATTTCAACAAAAAAAAGAGAAAAGAATTGATAAAAAACACAATGCCTACTGAATGAATTCAAATGTTCAGAGGTTGTCTGGTGCCAAGTTGGCAGCACTCTGGGAGAAACTGTGCAAATGGCTGAAAATGGGTTGTTTGCGCTGCTCTTCTGGGGTTTCCACCCATAGAATGACTGAAGAAGGGGAGAACACCACAGATATTTCAGAATCACCTTCTTTCTAAGTTAACAATTTTTACATGTAAAATTGTACTTTCCTTAAATTTTTCTGCAAGCTTCAAAGCAGGATCTCTCTCTCTCTCTCTCTCTTTCAATCGCTCTCTCTCTCAATTATTCTGTGGTCCAGGGATAAAGAAGCCAACTGTAATGCCCTTCCCTTTAATGTGATTTGAGGTCAAGTTACCAAGTTACTCATTACAGACCAGGGATTTGTTCCAATCCTGATCTGTACAATTCAGTTCTACGCTTGGTAGTGCATTGATCCACTGCCTTGAGAGCAGCCTCTTGTTTCCAGTAATTGAATGTACAGAGATTTATTTGAAGGCTATCATCAAGCTTTTGTGAATGCTTTACATCGGAAAACACACATTATGGGAATAGGAACGGTGGCAGATTGTGCAGCACAGTGGTTGAGCTGCTGCCCCACAGCCCTCCAGTGACCCAGGCTCAGTCCTGACCTCAGGTGCTGTCTGTGTGGCATTTGCATATTCTCCCTTGTGACTAAGTGGGTTTGTTCTGGGTGCTCTAGTTTCATTCCACATCCCAAAGACATGCAGATAGTAAGTTAATTGGCCACTGTAAATTGTTTCTAATATACACGCGACAGTTGAATTTGGAGCGAATTGATGGGAATGTGATGGGTTACAGGGAAAATTAGTGAGGAATGGGATTCCCCATGAGTTTGCATAGGATTGAATGGTCAAAATGACTGACTTCTAGAGTAATACACAAAAAGTACTGGAGGAACTCAGCAGGTCAGGCAGCATTTATGGAGGGAAATCGACAATCGACATTTTGGGCCGAGACCCTTCATCAGGACTGGCCTACCCTGAAGAAGTTTTCCTCCTCTCTTCCCTCCATAGATGCTGCCTGACCTGCTGAGTTCCTCCAGCACTTTTTTTGTGTGTTGCTCCAGATTTCCAGCATCTGCATTCTCTCTTGTGTCTCCATGATTGACTTCTATGTCTTATGGACATATGGGGTGTAACTGGCAGCAATAATTCCAAAGCAAAGAACTCCATTTCTAATACAACACATTCATGCTGATAGTAAGACAACAGTTGAGAAACATGATAAACCGTGGTGGGATCCCTTGAACCCCTGTTAACCTTTGTCCCTGTATTTCATTTGAGAACTAGAATGCAATTAAGCTGTCTGAGCACTTGGTGTTCAAATCTGGCATAGCCAGTGGAGTGGCCCCACATACAGTCAACACCTGACAAAAGCCTATAGACTCAGTTAAACTAAATCCACAAATCAGCTGTGGCCCAGCTGGGGACCAGGTGCCAAGGAATGGCAGATGGAATTTAACCCAGGTAAGTGTGAAGTGACACATTTTGGTAACTTAAACCAGGGCAGGATGTACATAGTAAATCACAGGATCCTGTGGAGTGTTGTAGAACAGAGAAACCTAGGGGTACAAGTGCATAGTTCCCTGAAAGTGGTGACCCAGGTGCACAAGATGGTGAAAAAAGTGAATGGCATGCTTGTCTTCATTGGATGGGGCACTGAGTACGAGAGTTAGAATGACATGTTACATCTGTACAAGACATGGTGAAACTGCATGTGGAATATTGTGTGCAGTTCTGCTCGCCATACTAGAAACATAGAAACAGAGAAAACCTACAGCACAATTCAGGCCCTTCGGCCCACAAAGCTGTGCCGAACATGTCCCTACCTTAGAAATTACTAGGCTTACCCATAGCCCACTATTTTTCTCAGCTCCATGTACCTATCCAAAAGTCCCTTAAAAGATCCTATCGTATCCGCCTCCACCACCATTGCCGGCAGCCCATTCCACACACTCACCACTCTCTGAGTAAAAAAACTTACCCCTCACATCTCCTCTATACTTACTCCCCAGCACCTTAAACCTATGTTCTCTTGTGGCCACCACGTCAGCCCTGGGGAAAAGCCTCTGACTATCTACCCGGTCAATGCGTCTCATCATCTTATATACCTTTATCAGGTCCCCCCTCATCCTTCGTCACTCGAAGGAGAAAAGGTAGAGTTCCCTCAACCTGCTTTCATAAGGCATGCTCTGCATCCCAGGCAGCATCCTTGTAAATCTCCTCTGCATGCTTTCTATGGCTTCCACATCCTTCCTGTAGTGAGGTGACCAGAACTGAGCACAGTACTCCAAGTGGAGTCTGACCAGGGTCCTATATAGCTGCAACAATACCTGCCGGCTCCTAAATTCAATTCCCCGATTGATGAAGGACAATACACCATATGCCTTCTTAACCACAGAGTCAACCTGCGCAGCCGCTTTGAGCGTCCTATGGACTCGGACCCCAAGATCCCTCTGATCCTCCACACTGCCAAGAGTCCTACCATTAATACTATATTCCCCCAATATATTTGACCTACCAAAATGAACCACTTCACACTTATCTGGGTTGAACTGCATCTGCCACTTCTCAGCCCAACTTTGCATCCTATCTATGTCCCGCTGTAACCTCTGACAGCTCTATACTATCCACAACACCTCCAACCTTTATCACCCGCAAACTTACTAACCCATCCCTCCACTTCCTCATCCAGGTCATTTATAAAAATCACACGGAGTAAGGGTCCCAGAACAGATCCCTGAGGTACACCACTTGTCACCGACCTCCATGCAGAATATGACCCTTCAACAACTACTCTTTGCCTTCTGTGGGCTAGCCAGTTCTGGATCCACATTGCAATATCCCCTTGGATCCCATGCCTCCTTACTTTCTCAATAAGCCTTGCATGGGGTACCTTATCAAATGCCTTGCTGAAAATCATATACACTACATCTACTGCTCTCCCTTCATCGATGTTTAGTTATATCCTCAAAAAATTCGATCAGGCTCGTAAGGCAGGACCTGGCCTTGACAAAGCCATGCCAACTATTCCTAATCATATTATACCTCTCCAAATGTTCATAAATCCTGCCTCTCAGGATCTTCTCCATCAGCTTACCAACCACTGAGGTAAGACTCACTGGTCTATAATTGCCTGGGCTATCCCTACTCCCCTTCTTGAATAAGGGAAAAACATCCACAACCCTCCAATCTTCTGGAACCTCTCCCGGTTCCATCGATGATGCAGAGATCATCATCAGAGGCTCCACTATCTCCTCCCTTGCTTCCCACAGCAGTCCAGGGTACATCTCATCTGGTCCCGGTGACTTATCCAACTTGATGCTTTCCAAAGGTTTCAGCACCTCCTCTTTCCTAATATCTACATGCTCAAGCTTTTCAGCCTGCTGCAAGTCCTCACTACAATCACCCAGATCTTTTTCCGTAGTGAATACTGATGTAAAGTATTCATTAAGTACCTCCACTATTTCTTCCAGATCCATACACACTTTCCCACTGCTGCACTTGATAGGCCCTATTCTTTCGCATCTTATCCTCTTGCTCTTCAAATACTTGTAGAATGCCTTGGGGTTTTCCTTAATCCTGCCCGCCAAGGCCTTCTCATGGCCCCTTCTGGCTCTCCTGATTTCCTCCTTAAGCTCCTTCCTGTTAGCCTTATACTCTTCCAGATCTCTAACATTACCTAGCTCTCTGTACCTTTTGTAAGCTTTTCTTTTGCTTTTGACTAGATTTAATATAGCCTTTGTACACCACAGTTCCTGTATCCACTCGTAACTCCCCTGTCTCACTGGAACATGCTGATGCAGAACTCCACACAAATATCCCCTGAATATTTGCCACATTTCTTCTGTACTTTTCCCTGAGAACATCTGTTCCCAATTTAAGCTTCCAATTTCCTGCCTGAGAGCCTCATAATTCCCTTTACTCCAAGTAAACACCTTTCTAGTCTGTCTGTTCCTACCTCTCTCCAATGCTATTGTAAAGGAGATAGAATTATGATCACTATCTCCAAAATGCTCTCCCACTGAGAGATCTGACACCTGACCAGGTTCGTTTCCCAATACCAAATCAAGCACAGCCTCTCCTCTTGTAGGCTTATCTACATATTGTGTCAAGAATCCTTCCTGAACACACTTAACAAACTCCACCCCATCTAAACCCCTCACTGTATGGAGTTGCCAGTTGACGTTTGGGAAATTAAAATCTCCCATCACAACAACTCTGTTATTATCACACCTTTCTAGGATCTGCTTCCCTATCTGCTCCTCGATATCCCTGTTACTATTGGGCGGCCTATAAAAAAACACCCAGTAAAGTTATTGACCCCTTCCTGTTCCTAACCTCCACCCACAGAGACTCCGTAGACAGTCCCTCCATGACGTACACCTTTTCTGCAGCTGTGACAATATCTCTGATTAACAGTGCCACTCCCCCACCTCTTTTGCCTCCCTCTCTGTCCTTTCTGAAACATCTAGAATGATATAGGAAGGTATTGATTTAGCTAGAGAGGGTGCAGAAAAGATTCACAGAGATGTTGCCAGAACTGGGGGGGGGCTTGAGTTATAAGGAGTGACTGGATAGTCTGGGACTGTTTTCCCTCGAGCGAAGGAGGCTGAGGGTTGACCTTATAGAGGTTTATAAAATCATTAGCGGCATAGATAATATGGATTGTCACAGTCTTTTTCCCAGGGTAGGGGATTCTAAAACTAGGGGGCAAAGATTGAAGGTGAAAGGGGAAAGATTTGGGGGAGACCTGAGAGGGATGTTTTTCACGTGGAGGGTGATGGGTATATGGAATGAGCTGCCAGAGGAAGTGGTAGAGGTGGGTATGATTACAATGGATTTGGACAGGTACATGGATAGGAAAGGTTTAGAAGGATATGGGCCAAGTGCGGGGAAATTGGGGATGACAGGTTAGTCAGCATGGATGAGTTAGGCTGAAGAGGCTGCTTCTCTGCTGTATAAGTCTGACCCCAAGACTCTAGGCACAGTGATAGCCTGTATCTGCAGGAGTTGTCCACAGATGCCTTACTCCTCACAAGTGTAGTATTTATGAGCATGATTGCACCTTTCAGAACAAAATGTACCCTAAATAATGGAATTGGTTTATTATTGTCACTTGTACCGAGGTACAGTGAAAAACCCGTCTTGCATACCGTTCATACAGATCAATTCATTACACAGTGCATTGAGGTAGTGGGTTGAGTAGGTCCAGAGAAGAGTGAGAACTGGCCAGAGCATTGGGAGAACAGAACCTGGCAGTAATGGGGGGGGGAAGTCTTATGGAGAAGTGGAATCTGGAAGAGATGAGCACACTACTTACAAAGTTCCCATGCAGAAATCAACAGCCTCCTTTTGACAATCCCAGGGCCCCTTTTGTACTTTCAGGTACCTCCTCAGTGCTTTCTCCACTGCCTTTACATTCCTGTCTCATAGTCTGCTTCTGCCCTCCTGGTGATGCTACAAATTATACGGCTCATGATTTTCCATCTAGTAAAATGTACCTCCATTATGTATCCCAGACACATGTCAAATATAGTAATGAAAAAAATTACTTTGTTTTTCCAATTTATTCTGTTATCAATAAACATAAATTTTCATAAACAATCAAGTTACTTCATAGAATGTTTTATACAAACAGGTTTTAGGCTTAGAATAATCCATTAAATTCTAAACTGATTCTGCAGCAGGATTTTCAAAAATGAAAACTTGATCAGTAAGTGGAGTCACAGGTATACGGTGGTGAAGAATGCTTTTGGAATGCTGGCCTTCATAAGTCAGGGCATTGAATATAAAAGTTGGGAGGTCATAGTGCGGTTGTACAGGATGCTGGTGAGGCCGCACTTG
Organism: Pristis pectinata; assembly: GCF_009764475.1. NCBI lineage: Eukaryota > Metazoa > Chordata > Chondrichthyes > Rhinopristiformes > Pristidae > Pristis > Pristis pectinata. Next base: position 118,319,161 of record NC_067407.1, read on the forward strand.
GAGTATCTGTTCAATTTCGGTCTCCCTGCTATAGGAAAGATGTTATTAAACTGAAAAGAGTGCAGAAAAGATTTACAAGGAAGCTGCCAGGATTTGAGGGACTGAGTTACAGGGAGAGCTTGGACAGGCTTGGGATTCATTCCTTAGAGCGCAGGAGACTGAGAAGTGATCTTATAGAGGTGTATAAAATCATGAGGGGCATAGATAGAGTGAAGGCACTCAGTCTTTTTCCCAGAGCTGGGGTATCAAGAACTAGACCGTATAGGTTTAAGGTGAGGGGAAAGATTTAAGAGGAACTTGATGGGCATCTTTTTTACACAAAGGGTGGTAATTATGTGAAATGAACTGCCAGAGGAAGTGGTTGAGGCAGGTACAATAAAAACTTACAAAAGACAGTTGGACAGGTACATGGATTGGAAAGATTTAGGAGGTTATGGGCCAAATGCTGGCAAATGGGATTAGCTTGGATGGGACATCTTGGTCGGCATGGACCAGTTGGACCGAATGGCCTGTTTCCATGCTGTATAACTCTTATCAACTCTATAAACAATTTTTGTCTTCTTTCCCAACTATCAACAAACAAAATTATGATCACCTGTGCTGTTAATCATATTCTGAGGAATTTATAACATAACTGTGCCAATTGTTAGTTAAATGTCACAACCTGCTTGAAACAAAGATTTGAGAATTCACTACTGGATATGTTTGAAAGTCTTTTAGGAAAAGTGGAGAGAACTGCAATTGTTTAAGAACCAATTAAGAAAAACAAGGTAACATACCTTAATGACTACAGCCCAAGGGCTCTGACATCCACCATCATGAAGTGCCTCGAGAGGCTGGTCATGGCACGCATTAACTCCAGCCTCCCGGAAACCTCGACCCACTGGAATTTGCCTACCACTGAAACAGGTCTAAGGCAGATGCCATCTCCCTGGCTCTACACTAATCTCTGGAGCATCTGGACAAGTAAAGGCACCTACGTTAGACTATTGTTTATTGACTACAGCTCTGTCTTCAATACTATAATTCAAAGGAAACTCATCATGAAGCTCCGAGACCTGGGACTCAACACCTCCCTTTGCAACATGATCCTTGACTTCCTGACCAACAGACCGCAATCAGTGAGGATAGGCAGCAACACCTCCGGCATGATTATTCTCAACACTGGTGCCCTACAAGGCTGCGTCCTCAGCCCTCTATTCTACTCCCTACATACTCACGACTGCATGGCCAGATTCTGCTCCAACACCATCTGCAAGTTTGCAGATGATGCTACTGTCGTGGGCCGTATCTCAAATAACGATGAATCGGAGTACAGGAAGGAGATAGAGAGCTTAGTGACATTGTGTCATGAAAACAACCTTTCCCTCAATGACAGCAAAACAAAAGAGCTGGTCATTGACTTCAGGAAGGGGCATGGTGCACATGCACCTGTCTACATCAACGGTACTGAGGTCGAGAGGGTTGAGAGCTTCAAGTTCCCAGTAGTGAACATCACCAATAGCCTGTCCTGGTCCAACCATGTAGATGCCACGTCCAAGGAAGCTCACCAGAGCCTCTACTTCCTCAGGAGGCGAATGAAATCTGGCATGTCCGATTTTCTCACTCATCAACTTTTATCGATGCACCATAGAAAGCATCCTATCCAGATGCATCATGGCTTGGTATGGCAACTGCTCTGCCCGTGACCGCAAGAAACTCCAGAGTTGTGGACACAGCTCAGCACATCATGGAAATCAGCCTCCCCTCCATGCACTCTGTCTGTACTTCTTGCTGCCTTGGTAAAGCAGCCAGCATTATCAAAGATCCCACCCACCCCGGACATTCTCTCTTCTCCCCTCTCCCATTAAGCAGAAGATACAGAAGCCTGAAAGCACATACCACCAAGCTCAAGGACTGTTTCTATCCCACAGTTATAAGACTATTGAACGCTTCCCTAGTACGATAAGATGGACTCTCAACCTCACAATCTACCTCATTATGACCTTGCACCTTATTGTCTACCTGCATTGTACCTTCTCTGTAGCTGTGATACTTTATTCTGCATTCTGTATTGTTTTACCTTATACTACCTCAATGCACTGCGTAATGAATTGATCTGTAGGAACAGTATGCAAGACAAGTTTTCCACTGTACTTTGGTACATGTGACAATAATAAACCAATTCCAAATCCAATTCCAGTTTACTCTGAAGAACATCTTTCATGATGAGAAGGTTTGCAAACTGCTTTTGTGCAGAATGAGGAGATTTGACTGACCCTTACTGTGAAAATATCCAGTCAAAGCTAAGGCTTTTGAGATTGATTGAAATCTTGAAATAAAACCTTTCAGAAAGGCATTAGAGAGACAAAAAGCATTTTACAGGCCAAAATTAACCATGTTGTTATAAAATATGTGCTTTTGACATGGAAAGTGCTACAGGAAGGATTCTGCCTGAAATATCAACCACTTATAGTCTGGCTGGCCAAAGCACACAAGTCTGTCCTTTCACCGGCATAGACCACTGTTTATGTTGGGCGGAGGCCCTCCAGATAGCATTCCATTATCCAGGGCACCCGCCTGAAACTGGCATTAGGCCCATTGCTTAAGAAAGCTGGGGGCCTCACGCCTGTTTCAGGCTCCTTTATAAGACATGTTTGTGATTATGGGGCGCACCATGCACGCTATAGTCAGTTTTCTCAGGTGCACACCAGCTAAAGCAACGGTCCTTGAACAACTCGCTAGAACTGCCACCCATTGGTCCAAAATATTTTTCTTGCTTCAAGATGGAGTCAGATGGGCTGGGATACACCAAGATTACTGAAGGAAGTAAGGAAATAATGGAGGCTCTGTCTCACAGACTTCATTGATTATTACAATGCAGCAGCTGTTTATAAGACAGGGTAACACTAATCTGTGGTAATGTAGCAGTTAGCATAACGCTATTACAGTGCCAGCGATCCGGGTTCAATTCCGGCCACTGTCTGTAAGGAGTTTGTACATTCTCCCTGTGTCTGTGGGTTTCCTCCGGGTGTTCCGGTTTCCTCCCACATTCCAAAGACGTACGGGTTAGGAAGTTGTGGGCATGCTATGTTGGCGCCGGAAGTGTGCAAAAGTGTTCGATGTACATGTGTTTCGATGTACATGTGACTAATAGAGAAATCATCTTGTCTTGTCTTATCTTATCTTGCTATCCACCCCTGTACCCTGCTTAATTCCACCCCTGCCTCACTCTCATCTGCTGCAGAAGCCTCCTACCATACCTTTGTCACATTTAGATTTGACTCTTCCAATGCATTCCAACTTGTTCTTTCTGAAATTTTAACCTTATGATCATTCAAACATGGCTTCCTGTCTCCTACCTTGCACCATCACTCCTCTGCTGTGTCTGCTGACCTACACTGGCTCCTGTTTTAGCAACACATGGATTTTAAAATTCTTCTCCTTTTCAAATCCTTCCAAGGGTTTAGTCCTCCCTAATTTCCCCCAGCCCCACATCCCTCACACTCTACACTCCTACAACTTTGGCCTCTTTTACATCTCTGGATTTAAATATTTCACCATTAGCACCATGCCTCCAGTTACAAAGGACCTGAGCAGTGGAATGTCTCCCCCTCTATCACTGCCCTTCTGTCCTCCTATAATTTTCTCCTTAGAGCTTACTGCTTTGTCCAAGCTTCTGTTCTTCTGCCCTTCTCCTTGTTAGATAGTCACTTGGGATCAAGAATTTCACTTCAGTTTACTGGGTTCTTAAATGGCCAATGAGGCCATTTTGGTATCTGCAGACTATTCTACAGCTGGGAAAGGAGGTTCCCAATGAAGGGACAGTAAGTAAGGGGCTGTGCTCCTTCTGCAATATGACAAAGTAGCACTTTCACAGAGCCTCTGTTTGCTCCTGACATATGGCCTCAAAGTTCTCAATATCATCCTGAATGCTCCTCCTCCACTTTATCATGTGACCAGAGTTTCTCAGGAGTCAATGAGAATGTTGCACTTCCTCAAGGAAGCTTCGAGTACATTCTTGAACCTTTCCTCTGCCCACCTGGTAATATCTTGAAATTGAGAGTGTGTTTCAGGAGTCTGGTGATGGGCATGTGAATAATGCAGCCTGCCCAGTGTGAGTGACTGAGAGTAAGTGGGGCCTCAATGCTGAGAGAGTTGGCCTGGGAGAAGACAATGACATTAGTTTGCTTTACCTTCTAGTGAATTTGGAAGATTTTGCAGAGGTAACATTGGTGATATCTTAAAAGTGTGTTGAGGTGTCTGTTGCAGGTAGTCCAGGTCAAAGTAGAGTTTATTGTCATGTGCACAAGTACATGTATGCACAAATGCAATGAAAACGTTACCTGCAGCAGCATCACAGGCACATAGCATTAGAGATACAACATTCACAAGAAAATCATAAATTAAACATAAATTATACACAATTTTCACAAGAGAGACCACAATTAGAACAAAAGAAACAAGGTCCATTTTAGTGCAAGGTGATTGAAGTGGTCATAGTGTTGCAAAACTGTGGTGATCAGCAACACTGTACCACTTTGCCAGATAGTTCAAGAACTGAATTGTTGAAGGGAAGTAGCAGTTCTTGAACCTGGTGGTGTGGGACGTCAGGCTTCTGTACCTCCTGCCCAATGGTAGCTGCGAAAAGGTAGCATGGCCTGGATGGTGTGGATCTTTGATGATTGATGTTGCCTTGAGGCAGCGCCTCCTGTAGGTATTACCAATGGTGGGGAGGGATGTGCCTGTGATATATTGGGCAGGGTCCATTACTCTGCAGTTTCTTACATTTCTGTACTTTCAAATTGCCATACCAGACCACGATGCAACCAGTCAGGATACTTTCAACAGTGCATCTGTAGAAGTTTGTTAGAGCGTTCGGTGACAAGCTGAATGTCCTTAACTTCCTAAGAAAGTAAAGAAAGTCACTGAAGCATATAGGAAGGCAGGGATCACTGCTGCCCAGTGGACCATAGTTTGTGCCAGGTCTGAGGTCTTGAGCTTCATATCCTCTTTTCTTCAGTCAACCAAAGGCTGTGGTGCATTTGAGATGGTGGTGATTTTCATCATATGTGGCAGGAGAAATACAAAGGTCTTTAAGTAATTCTCACATATTTCCTTAAAACATAGAAGGAGGCCATCCAGTCCATCAAGTCTATGCCAGGCCTCAGAGTAATCTCATCAGTCCCATTTCCCCCCTTATTTTCCTGTAACCTAGTCTCACTCACATGGTCATTAATTCCCCCTGATTCTCCAACCACCTTGGGATAATTATGGTGGTCAATTAACCTACCAACCAGCACATCTTATAGGGAGAAACCAGAGCATCAAGAGGAAACCCATATAGTTTCAAGGAAAATGTGCAAACCACACACAGATAGCAGCAGAGGTCAGGACTGAAGCTGGGTTGCAATGCTGCAGTACTTCTTGGTAAGAAGAATGAGAGGAAAAAATATCAACTAAATGTACAACTTTCAAAAGGCACAGGAATAGAAAATCCTCGGGGTATATGCAGAGAAATCTTTGAAGACAGCAGGACATGTAGAGAACTCGGCTAAAAAAGCATGTGGAATGCTTGGCTTTATTAATAATGGTATATATTACAAAAGCAAAGATGCTCAAACTTCCAATCACGTGGTTGGTTCTCAGCTGGAACATTGGGAGGAATGTTAATACCTGAGAGCTGGTGGGTTTTACTGTGTGTGGGGTATGAATCCACAAAAAGCAATTGGCCAGGTAAAAATACAACATGAACGGAATGACTTCCAGATTTAACTGAGCACATCAGGCAATGATGGAGAAGTTCCAGAGGGAGAGGTGGGTTTGTAATCTAAATAAGTTAATCGTTCATTGAGAAGAGTTTTGGGATTTAGCCCAGGGTATACGGGTTTGCTGCTTTCTTTGAAACTCACCGGTAAAAGCCTGATGAAAGCAGAGTGGTATTGTAGAGAGGCTAAGTAGCTGACAGTATAATCTCACAGTAACTCTTGCAACTTCACACCTGCTCTCCCCCAGCAGCCCCCTGAAAGTTTTTGTTCACAGCAGTTGTGCTGACTCTTTCCTTTGAAAACTTATGGCAAACCTTCTGATGATTACTGCTAAGCTTATTGTTCAGCATCTAATATTTTTGGACCACTTCCTGACTGCAGTTAGCAGATCTCCACTGTATTAATTGAGAAAGGTTGTTGAGCTGCTATGTTAATTCTGTTTCTGTTGTTACGGACTCAGTGAAAGTCCCTTTAAGATAGAGAGTGTGTGTGTATGTGTGTGTGGGGCGTGCTTACGTCAATAGAAGATAAAGGACGTAATGACGTTGTTGAAGAGGTTAGAAGAAGAAGAAGAAGAGAGAGAGAGAGAAGGGAGAGAGACACCAGCCTGCTTGTTTTCTCTATCGATGGATGAGAAACAATAACCGTGTTTGCCACTGAAATCCATGTATGGAAGTTGGAAGTAATCCGGTGGAGTTCACTTTGTTGCTGACCTGTAGAAGGAAGCAGGTATTTGTATGTGGACGACCACGGTTTGGATGCTTTCGGGGTGAGGAAGTCACTACCGAGTAAACACTGAAGTGTCGTTTGGGTTCCATCGTGGAACATTTGGATTTCGTATGTACTCTCTCTATGTTTTTCTACATCTACATCTTATCTTCAGACAACGGTGGTTGTTGAAGAAGCCCTTGCTCATGTTTCACCTTATGGCTTGCGGAACTGAACTTTAAGAACCATTCCGGAACTGGGAGTTTTGGACTTTGTCACACACACACACGAAGAGTTTAGTTTTGGGGTTAACGTTCAAGGTTTAACATTTTTGAATTCTAACATACTAACATTTTTTTTTACTTTTATTTTACGTATTATCATAAGTAGTGATTAATAAAATAGTTTTTAACACTGAATCATGCTCAGTGTGTTTCTTTTGTTGCTGGTTTGTGACAAAATTGGGGGCTCGTCCGGGATAGTTCCCAAGGTTAACGAGATTCGTCCGGGATCCAATCCAAACATTAACGAGTGTCGTCTGGGATCGTTCCCCAGATTGACGAGATTTGTTCGGGATTCAATCCAAAGATTTTTGAGGGAGGTCTGATAAATTCTTTTTAATTGGCTTGTGTGTGTGGAAACCAGCAGCAATGGATATTAAGGCATTTTTGGAGTCACCAACCCAAAAGGGATTGGAGGTGGCGAAAAAGGATGATTTGATAAAGATTGCTACAAGGTTAAACCTTACAGAAGTAAATCAGTCTATGAGAAAGGCAGATATTCAGAGACTGATAGCTGGCCATTATGTGGAAAAGAAGGTGTTTGAGAAGGAAGTGTTAAAACAGTTTCCTGGCAGTGAAATAGGAATTTCTGAGGCACAGGTGCAGCTGGCAAAGATAGAGGCTGAACGAGAACAAAAGAAATTAGAAGCTGAACGAGAGCAAAAGAGATTAGAGGCCGAACGAGAGCAAACCCAGTTAGAGATAAAGGCCGAGCGAGAGAAATTAGAGGCCGAACAAAAGAAATTAGAGACTGAACAAAAAATAACTCAGATGAAGATAGAGGCTGATCTAGCAATGAAGCAGATGGAATTGAAGAGTATGGAGCTGGATAGTGAGGAAAAGGAGAAACAGAGGCAGCATGAGTTACAAATGAAGCGAAAGAGTTTGGAATCTGATTCTGATGATGGTTTTTCAGCCAGCAGGGAGGTTCGATTAGTCCCTCCTTTTGAAGAAGATCAGGTTGATCAGTATTTCCAACATTTTGAAAAGGTTGCTGTGAGTTCAAACTGGCCAAGGAAAGGATGGGCTCTTATGGTACAGAGTGTGATTAAAGGTAAAGCTCAAAAAGCTTATTCTGCTTTGTCTGCTGAGGATGCAGCTGATTATACCAAGGTAAAACAAGCTATTTTGAAGGCCTATGAATTGGTCCCTGAGGCTTATAGACAAAAATTCAGAGATTTGAGGAAATCTGCAGATCAGACTTATATGGAATTTGCCAATGGAAAGAGAATATGTTTTGAACGATGGTGCCTGGCTAAAAATGTAGATGGGGATTTTGATAAATTGAAAGAATTGATACTAGTGGAAGACTTTAAAAGATGTGTTCCAGCTGAATTAACAACATATTTAAATGAAAAGGCAGTGGAAACTTTACAAGAAACTGCTAGGTTGGCAGATGATTATGCTTTAACCCATAAATCCAAATGGGGACAACCTAAAACCTTTCAAAAGAGTTACAAAGACAATCCAGGTAAACCGGAGATTAAATTGGGAGGTAATCAAAAAGGAAAAGATGAAAAGAAGCCAGGGCTGGAGAAACCTGTTGAGTGTACTTGTTATTACTGTAGGAAACCTGGCCATGTGATATCTAATTGTGCCCTTTTGAAGAAAAAGAAGGAAGCTGTGCCCAATGCTTGCTTTCAGGCAATTAAAAATCAAAAAGGTTTAGGAGATGCTGTTAAAGATCAGTCCTTGCAAGAGGGAAAAGCAGAAAAGTTGGAGGAGGTGAGAAAAGAATTCCGTTCGTATGTATCAGAGGGTTTTGTTTCACTGAATGATGAGTCACCCCAGGTGCCAGTGAAAATTCTTAGAGATACTGGGGCTAGTCAATCTCTCTTGCTGGACAGTGTTTTAAATTTTGGTGAAGAAAGTGACACTGGTGAAGTAAATCTAGTACGAGGCGTTACAGGTGACACCATGTCTGTCCCTTTTCACAGGGTGATTTTAAAGTCAAAGTTCGTAGAAGGACCAGTCGAGATAGGGATAAGACCTAGTTTGCCAGTGGAAGGAGTTTCTTTGTTATTGGGAAATGACCTTGCAGATGGAGAAATTGTTCCTGTGGTACGGTTAACAACCAAACCAAGGACTGATGAGTCTGAGAATGATCCAGATGTTTACCCATCATGTGCGGTGACTCGAGCTAGAGCTAGAGAATTAGCCAAGACAGACAGTCCGATGCAGTCTGATGTGGTTCCTTGTGACAGTCCTAAACAGGAAGAAAATTATGATGCCTTATCTGAGACTTTTCTGTCTTCACTGGAGGATCAACATCCTTGTAGGGAGCCTGAATTTAAAGATTTGTCTTTGTCGAGGAAGGATTTTATGGTGGAACAGACAAAGGACCCTGAGTTGACAGAATTGAAAGAAAAAGCACTGTCATGTGAGGAGATTGAAAAAGTGCCAATTGGATACTATGTCAAAAATGGAGTGTTAATGAGGAAATGGAGACCTCCTCATGTTCCTGTTACTGAGGAATGGGAAGTTATTCATCAGGTTGTTGTTCCAAAAGTTTATAGGGATGAGATTTTAAACCTGGCCCATAGTATGCCTTTGGGTGGTCATTTTGGTGTGAATAAAACTGTAGGGAAGATCTTGAAACAATTCTATTGGCCTGGTTTGAGAAAAGATGTGGTGATGTTTTGTCGAACCTGTCACACATGTCAGATGGTAGGTAAACCAAATCAAAAACCCCCTGTGGCTCCTTTGAAGCCAATTCCTGCTTTTGGGAGCCCTTTTTCGAAGGTGATTGTGGACTGTGTTGGTCCATTACCAAAGTCTAAGACTGGAAATCAGTATTTGTTAACCATCATGTGTGCCACTTCTAGATTTCCAGAGGCAATACCCCTTAGAAATATTAAGGCCAAGACGGTGTCAAAGGCTCTTGTAAAATTTTTTACCTTGTTTGGTTTGCCAAAAGAAATCCAATCTGATCAAGGTAGTAATTTTATGTCAAAAATTTTTCAACAAATAGTCTATGAGCTGGGAGCAAAGCAGATTGTATCATCTGCATATCACCCAGAATCTCAAGGAGCTCTGGAGAGATTTCATTCTACTCTCAAAATATGCTGAAGACTTATTGCTTTGAAAACACCAAGGGATTGGGACGAAGGTATCCATTTACTTTTGTTTGCCGTTAGAGAATCAATTCAGGAGTCAATAGGATTTAGTCCGTTTGAGCTTGTATTTGGACATAGGGTGAGAGGACCTTTGGAGTTGTTGAGAGAGCAATGGGTTAATGAGGAAGTGCACTTGAGTCTGTTGGACTATGTCCAAAAATTTAAAACTCGGTTGGAGAGAGTCTGCCAGCTAGCGAGAGAGAATTTGAAAACCAGCCAGATAAGAATGAAGACATATTTTGATAGACGTGCTCGGCCTAGGACATTTGCAGTGGGGCAAAAGGTGTTGGTATTTTTCCCTAGCCAAAATAATCCCTTGCAATCTCGTTTTTCTGGACCCTATGTTATTCAATCTCGAGTGACTGATTTAACATATATAATCAAAACACCAGATAGACGCAAGAAAACACAACTCTGTCATGTAAACATGCTAAAACCTTATTATGAGAGGGATTCAGTTGTGGCCTTGGTGGATGATGTAAAGGTTGTTTCTAGAATGCCTGATGTTGATGTTGAGGAAGGCCAATTTAGACCAAATATTGTTCCATCGAAACTAAAAAACCAAAATATCCTGGAGAACCTTGAAACAAAGTTGGACCATTTACAAGTTTCACAAAAACAACAGATGAGAGAATTAATTTTAAAATTTAAAAATCTGTTCCCAGATGTTCCAAACAGAACATCGATAATTACCCATGATGTTGATGTTGGGGATGCAAAACCAATCAAACAACACCCATATCGAATGATTGTGGAAAAAAGTAAACTTGTTGATCAGGAAATCAAATACATGTTGGAAAATGATATTATTAGACATTCAACTTCAAATTGGAGTTCGCCCTGTGTTATTGTATCTAAACCTGATGGAACTGTTAGATTTTGCACAGATTACAGGAAAGTGAATGCTGTAACAAAGTCAGTTGCTTACCCTATTCCTAGGGTGGATGATTGCATAGATAGAGTGGGAAAGGCAAAATTTCTCACAAAGATTGACTTATTAAAAGGGTACTGGTGTGTTCCATTAACAGATAGAGGAAGGGAGATTTCAGCCTTTGTAATCCCTTCTGGATTGTATAAATACAATGTTTTGCCATTTGGAATGAAAAAATGCTCCGGCAACATTTCAAAGAATGATTAATTCAGAGATTCATGGGTTAAAACATACAGATGCCTACATTGACGACTAAGTGACTGGGAGTGATACTTGGGAAGATCACATCTCTGCGTTAGAAAGGTTGTTTGAAAGACTTTCCAAGGCTAACCTTACAGTTAACTTGGCTAAAAGTGAATTTGGCCATGCCACTGTGACGTATCTTGGTTATGTTGTAGGTCAAGGCAAGCAAGCTCCTGTTCAGGCAAAAGTTCAAGCAATATCTGAGTTCCCTATTCCCACAGGTACGAGGACTGTTAGAAGATTTTTGGGAATGGTTGGATATTATCGAAAATTTTGTAAAAATTTTGCTGATATTGCTCTTCCCCTAACTAATCTTCTGAAGAAGGGAGTAAAGTTTGTTTGGACAGATTCTTGTCAAGAAGCATTTGAGAAGCTGAAAGCCATTTTATGCTACCATCCTGTGCTCAAAACACCTGACTTTGAAAAGCCATTTTCATTAGCAGTAGATGCCAGTGATGAAGCTGCAGGAGCTGTGTTGTTGCAGAAGGGTGACCTTGATGATATTGACCATCCTGTAGCTTACTTTTCAAAGAAATTTAATGAGCATCAAAAGAATTATTCCACTATAGAGAAAGAATTACTGTCGCTTGTTTTAGCCTTGCAACATTTCAGTGTATATGTTTGCACTGCTCAGAAACCATTGACTGTGTATACAGATCATAACCCATTGGTGTTTCTGAGCCGAGTCAAAAACAAGAACAGAAGGCTGTTAAACTGGAGTTTAATTTTGCAAGAGTTTGATCTCATGATAACTCACATTAAAGGCAAAGATAATGTGATTACTGATTGTCTTTCTCGATGTTAAATGGGAAACATGTATCTGTACTAATCTGATAGCCTGTAGTTGTGTAGCATGATAATTATTAAAATTACTAACTGTATGCGCGGTTAAAATTTTTCTTGGGAAAAATTTTTTTTAGGTGGCAGGTGTTACGGACTCAGTGAAAGTCCCTTTAAGATAGAGAGTGTGTGTGTATGTGTGTGTGGGGCGTGCTTACGTCAATAGAAGATAAAGGACGTAATGACGTTGTTGAAGAGGTTAGAAGAAGAAGAAGAGAGAGAGAGAGAGAAGGGAGAGAGACACCAGCCTGCTTGTTTTCTCTATCGATGGATGAGAAACAATAACCGTGTTTGCCACTGAAATCCATGTATGGAAGTTGGAAGTAATCCGGTGGAGTTCACTTTGTTGCTGACCTGTAGAAGGAAACAGGTATTTGTATGTGGACGACCACGGTTCGGATGCTTTCGGGGTGAGGAAGTCACTACCGAGTAAACACTGAAGTGTCGTTTGGGTTCCATCGTGGAACATTTGGATTTCGTATGTACTCTCTCTATGTTTTTCTACATCTACATCTTATCTTCAGACAACGGTGGTTGTTGAAGAAGCCCTTGCTCATGTTTCACCTTATGGCTTGCGGAAATGAACTTTAAGAACCATTCCGGAACTGGGAGTTTTGGACTTTGTCACACACACACACACGAGTTTAGTTTTGGGGTTAACGTTCAAGGTTTAACATTTTTGAATTCTAACATACTAACATTTTTTTTACTTTTATTTTACGTATTATCATAAGTAGTGATTAATAAAATAGTTTTTAACACTGAATCATGCTCAGTGTGTTTCTTTTGTTGCTGGTTTGTGACACTGTCTCCAGAGATGCTGCTTGACCTGTGGAGTATTTCCAGCATTTTCTTTCTTTACTCCATTGTGTTATATTGGGTATCCATATGTACCTTTAACAACTATGTATATTATGTGACAGGACACCTGATTTGTTGTATCAGCCACTATTAGTTGTGTGTTGATTGCCTTCAATAAATGACACTTGGTTACTTACTAAATAGTATGTATAATAATTTATGGATGTTACATTGGCTTTGGGGGTAGGATGCTGCTGATGCTGCTGAAATGCAAGGCATTAATCAATTTTGAGAGAAAAGAGAATGGGGTTCTCCGGAATTAATTAATTCTTCAGCATTCATGACAGGCAGTGACGGTTGTGTTGGTAAACTGAAAAACTGTGAGAAGTCACAGCCGTTTCCCTCTATACACAGAGTAGCTAAGCTTATCCTTGAGACCAAATGACTTCATCAAAGACTGAGAGAAGACAGAGAAAAGAGCAACGTGGCTGTGCCTGAAAAGGGAAAGGCATAATGGCTGGACAATTAGAAAGCTGCAGTGGCTGGAAATCTGAAATAAAAGCAGTAAATGCTGGAAATACTCAACAGGTCAGACCGCATCTGTGGGAAGAGAAACAGTCAATGTTTTGGGTCGAAGACACTTCATAAGATGAGATAAGATATCTTTATTAGTCACATGTACATCGAAACACACAGTGAAATACATCTTTTTGCGTAGTGTTCTGGGGGCAGCCCGCAAGTGTCGCCAAGGTTCCGGCACCAACATAGCATGCCCACAACTTCCTAACCTGTACGTCTTTGGAATGTGGGAGGAAACCGGAGCACCCGGAAGAAACCCACACAGACACAGGGAGAACGTACAAACTCCTTACAGACAGTGGCCGGATTTGAACCCGGGCCGCTGGCGCTATAAAGCGTTACACTAACCGCTACACTACCGTGCCTGCCTATCACAATCTGAGTTATTTAAGACGATACTATTACTAGTAGTACTGCTGGAAACATAAAATACACCAATGCTTTTCTTAACCTCTCAGACCATGAATGAGGACACTTTGGAGGATATTGCAAGAACTTTGAAGAAACAGTTTAATCTAGTGTCTTCAGAGAATTTCACAAGTTACTTATTTGGTACGTATAACCAGGAACCAGAAGAGTAGTGAGTGTATTTATCATCAGGATAAAGGCATTGGCTAAAAGGAGTAACTTACAGACATTTTTAGATTGTTTGTTGTTGAGCTGTCAAACAAAAGGACTTACATGAAACTAACACATCAGATCAGCATCTGCACTTTTTATTGTTTTCACATTAGATCTGATGGTCAAAGGAGAATGCAGAATATCACTTCTGGAAAGGATATTGATAAACATGAAATAGTTTTAACAGAACATGACTCAGAGATACAAGCAGGGAGCAACCGACAAAGATAGGAATGGTTGTTTGGTCTTCTTTGAGGATAAGTCATCCACAAGTGCCTTTGGTGGGAAAGCTCTCAGTTGCATGAGTATCAAAGGCAGAAATATATCTGGCAGATAGCTGATGCCTGGTTTGTGAGGGCTGATACATATTTTAACTATACTGTGGATAGCACCAACCAGAATGAGAGGGCACTTGAATTTGCTGCTGTAGCTGGATATAGTAGCTGAGGGACTGCACTCCTGTGGCAATCCAGGCACCAACTGTGCAGACTGGAGTTTGCTTCAATTGGAAAGGCTTCCATCGTATTCAAGAGCAGCTGGTTTACAGCCATCAGAAAATGGTTTTCCAGGTCTGTGCAAAACTCTCACATAGCTACTATGTTGTTTTCAGCTTGAGATCTTCCACCTTTACTGATCTATTCAATCATCCAGGCAGATCTGGCAGTTGGCTCCTCAGAGACAAAGGCTACCTACCTGCTGAGAACCTGGCTTATGATCCCAGTGATGATCCTAACCAATGAAGTGCAGGAGGCTGCAGTAGTTGAGAACTGGATGGAAACCTCTCAAAGACTCAGCCATCAACACAAAACAATCACGTAGCCATCCCTAAACACCTTCTCCAACTTCCATCAGGAGCAGTAAGTCTATGGACTTCCTATTCAAACACAAGCAATGACCATAGAGAGAAAGAACTGTCAACCAAATATTTTTAACTGTGTGCACACGGTTGAAATTTAACATTTTGACATTGTATAATCTGTACATCTTCATCATTGTGTGTTCACACAATGCTTCACTTTTCTTTGTCCAAACCACTGCCACTGAACTTGTCACTTCCACGACCCCCATCCTTCTGACTTCCATCACCACTGTGCCTCACATGGATGTCCCTGCTAGCATTGAGCTTTAAGTACTTGCTGCAAATCGTTGGGTGTTGAATGGCTGAAATATCTGTCATCCTCTCTGAAGTGGCCTTCATAGTGCGTAGACCCTCGGCCTCTGTGCACTCATGCAATTATCCATGATTGCCCCTCTTTCCTTGGATGAAGACTTCATGAAATCATTTTTCATTTTCCATTGATGTCCAATCCAGCCAAATGTTATGTGCAGGATATCTGGCTCAGATAGAATTCTGCCACCGGGTAGTTGCAAAACTTCTATCTTCTTGACTTCAAGGAACATGCTTTCTGATATCCCAGTTCCATCTCCTTGTCTCCAATGAACAAGCTTTCCTATATCCCAGTTATCTCCAGGGCCACTTTCTCAGTAGTCATTAATGGTTGATAGCTGGAAGACCAGCTCTCTGTGTCTGCACCCTCACCTTCTGTGAAGAAGGAGAGACCAATGTTTGAGGATGATGGTCTATGTTGTGTGGATGAGTGGAAATAGAACATTCATTGATGATGTCTGTGAGGGAAAGATGTGGCATTGCATTAAAATGAGTTTAAATGTCAGCAATAGCTCCACAGGCAGGAATATTAATAGAAGATATTATTTCCAGTAGCAAAAAAGATCAACTACAAAATCACTGCTTTACATAGAATCATAGAATGGTTACAGCACAGGAGGAGGCCACTTGGCCCCTAATTTTTATGCTATTTCTCAACCAGAGCAACTCACCATTTCCATTTCCTGGCTCCTTCTCTGTAGCCATGCAAATTTTTCCTCGTGTTTTCTGTCTTAAAAGCCACAACAGAAACTGCTTCCACCAAATCTGCAGGCAGGATATTCCAGATTGCAACCACATACTGTTTTTAAAATAGTTTCTTGTCTTGTTACTCTTAATTTGCTTCCCTTTTATTTTATACCTGTGACCTCTTGACATGGAACCTCCACCAATCGGAACAGCCTCCACTATTCACTCTGTCCAGGACCCTCATCATTTCATTTCCTTCTGTTAAATCTCCCCTCAACCTTCTTTTATTGAAAGCAAACAGTCCCCGACTCTTCAATCTATCCTTGTAACCATCGATCTTCATTCCAGGAAATACTTTCATCAATCTTTTCTGGAGTCTCTGTAATGCTTTCACACCCTTCCTTCTATGAGGTAATCTGAATTGAATACAGTGCTCCATTTGGTGCTGATCTAGTGTCTTATAAAAGTTCAGCATGTCTTCTCTGTTTTTATACTCTATGCCAGTATTAATAAAGCCCAGAACTGTGTATGCCTTATGAATTCTTTCTTGACTTGCTTGCCACTTTCAATGTTTACCCAAACCCTCAGGTCCCTCTGCCCTGGCACCATTTTTCAACAGTATTATTTATTCTACTTTGACCCTTCCCATTGCAGCACCACACGTTTCTCAGTATTAAACTTCATCTGCCATTTATCTGCCCATTCTACCAGACTATTTACATCCTTCTGCAGTTTATCACGATCCTCTTTGCAGTTCACAATATCTCAAAGCTTTATGTCATCTTCAAGGACACTGTCAAAAGAGTTAGAAGGGACGTGAAGAAACATGAATTAGAAGATTCAATAATAATATTCAGAAGGGAATTGGATAAATGTATAAAGAGAAAAATTTACAGTGCTATGTGAAAAGGCAGGGAATGGAACTAAATGGGAATTTATCTGCCCATTCTACCAGACTATTTACATCCTTCTGCAGTTTATCACGATCCTCTTTGCAGTTCACAATATCTCAAAGCTTTATTTCATCTTCAAGGACACTGTCAAAAGAGTTAGAAGGGACATGAAGAAACATGAATTAGAAGATTCAATAATAATATTCAGAAGAGAATTGGATAAATGTATAAAGAGAAAAATTTACAGTGCTATGTGAAAAGGCAGGGAATGGAACTAAATGGATAGCTCTACAAAAGAGCCAACATTAGATGCAATGAGCTAAATGGCTCCTTTTGTGTAATAGCATTTTATGATCCCATGATTATTATCCCATAGTCACCCACCAATTATCCCCTCAAGATTCATCTAAGGTACCCGGGCAACAGCCAGCCACATTCCACACTCTTACCTAATGGATAATCAGCAGCATTACCTCAGTCAGACCGAAGCACTGATGTCCTCTAATATCCCGTCACCGTTAAATGATCTGCTATTTTAAAGGGCTCGATTTGATAAAACTTGCATTTTCAAAGCGTCCTCATGAATGGAAAATTCTTGCTCAATAACCTCTAAATCCACCCTAAATTGACTTGCAGTTGGTGGAATAACCATGTATCTTGCTCAAAGCCAGCATTTAGACACTCAAACCATTTCTAGGCTTAATCCAGGACAATTTGATCATGTTGTTGCCACAGGCAGCCCATCACACATCTGTGGGGATGGAGTGGTTTGGGTGGTAAGGGTGCGGAGGGAGGGTGGGAATAGCTGGAAATTTGATTGCTCAGTGGATTATGCAATACCATGTATTACATTCCAGCTGGGATGGACGAAAATGGACACTTTTGAAATTCTCCATTACCATAAGCAATAGCACACAATAAAAGTGTGGGGAGTCAAAGGCGTTCATGTTCCCCACCTACACCCCAATCTATATCCCTTCTGGTATCATAGTAAAAATGGAAATGTGAAAATAATGCTTGAAATATTGGATAGAGAAAAGGTGCTTATCTCTTAATTTGTCTTTTGGTGTCTGAAATTAAATTTGTCTTTTTTAATATTTGTAGCTGCTTACTATACTAAATTTTAAGTCAATCACAGTTAAATGATCTGTATCTTTTGGGATTTAATTGAATAGATACAAATGTACCCAAATACTGATTATCTGTATGATATTGGAGCTCATTAGGAGGCAGCAGCAGTTGCTTATTACTTGATGACAGCTGCCAAAACCTCTCAATTAAATTGTAAATGTCCTGAATACAAAGAGATGTAGATTGCTGAGAACTAGCAATGCAGCAGAGGCAGGTGTTTCAGAGTTCATTATTAAAGAGGCTGCCAAAAGTAATGATGCTGTCAACAACAACATGTGGACTAGAACTGACTAGGAAAGAAAACATGGATTAAATGAGCCAGGAAGGGAACCCGCAGGTACACAACCAACCTCCTGAGCCACCATTTAGCACCATTTATTGGCACAGTTTAGTGGCTGTACAAACACTGGGAAATTAGAAACCTTTTATTAACAATGAGTAAACAAATAATTTGTTTTTGTATCAGAGAATACTCCAGATTTGAATGACTCTCACTTATTACTCAAGAAGGTGCATGGTGAAAAAACAAATTCCTCAGTTAAATTTGACAAAGGATTCATTCCTGAACAGAATTCTTTCACTGGTGTGGGTTTTGAATATGTTACATGGAAAACTTGGGAATGTAGGTATGGTGGATGGCTGTTATCAGTAACTGTGACACTTACTGTCATTTATGAAGATCAGTGATTTGAACACGCTGCAGGAAGAGATAGGTACCTATTGAATGATAACTAAATATTCACAACCACTTTCAGGAAAGGAGAAAACAAAATTGGGAAGGGGAACAAAATGAATTGACATGGGAGCACTGAATTTTACAGCGCAGATATTCTCTTGGGACCATCATACTGTACTGAATCTGTGCAAGAGGTGTTCACCTGCTCCTTCTTCCCTACCTTTCAATTTTGCTTCAAATATATACATTCTGATTCCTCACTTAAAAGCAGTTTTGCTTCATCTAGTGTTTCCCATGAGGCATTCTTTGTCCTGTCCACTCTTAGAAGGAAATAACTTCTCTTTGGTCTCCCTCTTTTCTTCTAGGGATAATGTTACATTTATGTCATCTGATTGTTGATTCAGAGCAGAAGAAGTTATCTTTTCCATTAGAAAAATCTCTTGTCACTTTAAATACTTCTACAAATCTCCACCAGTGGCCTGATGAAAGTAACCGCAGTTACTCTAATCTCTCCTACAACTTAAAACTTCTCATCCTGAGTGTAAAGTTAGTGAATCAATTTCACATCATTTCTGTGGCTGGATACCCTTCCAAAGGTAGCCATATGGGTCCTGAAAATCTGCAATGGGAACACATTTTCTTGCAAGTGCTGGGAGTATCTCCAGGCTCTATTAAAGGCAGGGAAACCAGATCCTCCAGACATTGGAAGGCCATTTTCCTTCTTACCTTGACAGACATGTGTTACAGGACCCTGTATTAACAGTGAATATCATTTCCCATCAACAAATATACTGTCCAGACTGAAGAACCTGGGGACTTAAGAGACTAAAGATTTTTTTTTGTAGAAGAACTTGGAAATGCACTGTGTGCTAAATAACAACAGTGATCATAATAATTCATCACTTGTAAAGCACTTTGTGATGACTTGAAGATGTGAATGATACTCTGTGAAGGAATACACTCAGTTTAAAGAAACTTAAATGAATGTTGAGTAAATCTGAATGTGGGAAGGAATCAAGCAAACATAGTTTCAAAAGCTGTGTTCCTCTTTCCTTTCAGATTTACTAATTATGCCTCTAACCTTATTAATTAAGATTGTGCATGTAATAAGCTAATTAGCTTCTCTGGAAATTAGATCCTGATGGTGTCATCAATATTCAGTTAAAACAAAATGAATCACAAATAAAGAGAGGAATAAATAAGGAAATGTTCCAATGAGCAGAGTAATTTTTAGATTTTTGTGTGTTTTTAAAGGCTGCTGATCCTGAAAACTCATCTTCAAATTTAATGAACAACATTGCAATAATATATTGTGTACAATTTGCAATCTGCATTTAAGAGTAAAAATTACTTACACAATGTAACTTTAAGGACTCGGCAAAAAAAAATTTGCTTAAAGGCATTTCTGACTTCCATAGTTAATGACATTCAATTGAGGCAGATTGCTATCGATCAAACATGGATAGTGATTATTACTGGCAATTGTTTAAAACCAGGTGCTGCCAACTGTAAGTATAACATTACAAATGCACCTCCTATCACACATCCTGCTCATATAAAATGAGATTAGGGATCTTCTTATCACTAGACACCATAGAAATAGATATTTGTTCCACATTTTGTAAATGTCATAGACTTCATAAAATGACCCACTCAGAACAATATATACCGTTTTTGACCATAGTTTTGCTCTCTGCCCTTATTGTGTTTATTATGAAACCAAATGACCTTCGATTTTATTTCCCTGTAGTGATCACTTCAGTAAACCGCACTTTCCCACTACACAAGAAATTTGCAATTCATTTTTCATATTTCCTTTGGTTATACCAGTTCTTGGAGTGTTTCCAAAGGGGATCTTTTTCCTGTAACTCTAAAAATCTGAATTAATACATATAACTAAATTGGGCCAAGTTTTCTTCTGTACTTCAATACCCATATTGGCAGACATTCCTCCCCCCCCCCCCCCCCAACCCCTCCCTTAATTACTTATCACACTGCCTCTATTGAATAGGTCGAGTAACCTTGACCCGTTTTCCTTTTTCACTTCAGTTTCATTATTACTAATTTATTTCTGCATTAAATCTGTTTTAAATCATTCTATATATTTTAATGACATTTGGCTTTTATTCATTGCTAACACATTGCATTTTCAAAGTACAAATTTTATTGTAATGTATGATCTGTCTCTGAGGACAGAAGTCAATGAGGATTTTAAACAAATGTAATCTAAGATATATAAGGAATTTTAAAACCCTGAAGGGCTTAATCTTAATTTACAAATACTCCATGATAAAGGTAACTAAAATGATTCAAATGTGATTTGACAAGTGTGCAGAACAACACTGTATTCTGTAGAAATGGAGCAATGGTAATACACCAAGCAGTGAGTGACATGAATTATTCTATATGGTTATAGGATTTATATTGATTTAAGCAAAATAGTTGGTAGTCAAGTTAGTAAAATGCAAATGAAGTATTATTACTGCATAAACCCACAGAGATTGTTGGATCATGAAACAGTAATGTTTTGATAAATATTGCAGGTAAGTTAATGATTTCTGGATGTAATAAATCTAAATGCCAAAAGTAGATTATGAAATGCATTATTATTGAGCAGTACAATTGTTCTGATATTTTTAATATTACATAATGCCCATGAGTACCATACTAATTATTCAAGTGTTTGATTTGAGAATATAGTAATGAAGATGTTTGCAGCTTACGAAGTCGGCAAAGCAGCCCAATTCATTAGTAGCCCATCTGCATCCTGAACATTCATTCCCTCCATCACCACAGCATCATACCTGTCATGTGTGCCATCTACAAAATCCAGTTACCTATTCAGGATCCTTCAGCAGCTCTTCCCAATCCTGCAACCTCTGCCAGGATTGGGGGATTGAAGGACAAGGGCAGTAGTCAGCAAGTTCCCATCCAAGTCACAAACCATCCTGACTGGGAAAAATATTCCCATGCCTTCATTGACGCTGGGTCTTAAGCCTGCAGCTATGCACTGAACAGTGTAGGAACAGTCAGAGTACATTCACCAGTGTATTAAGAAAGTGGCTCACCACCACTTTACCAAGGACAATTAGGGACAGACGATATATAGGGATGAGTATATACTGGTCTTGTCAGCTACACACAGAATCAGTAAAAGAATGTGTTCTTACTGTTGTATTCTTTAACACAGACTGAAGTAAACAGTTAAGCAGTTGTTTCATGAGCATTTGCACAGTACCATGAATTATTGACTGCAGGTAAATGTATGCAAAGTCCATGTGGCAAGCAGTGAGGCTAAAAATGGAAGGAAAATGCTCCTTTGCATCCCATCAATTTTTCAAAGGTGAATTCAGCATTTGATTTACAAATTTTGCTCTCAGGCATCCTGTGCACAAACTGAAGCCAACTTGAAGTCATTGCTGGTCTCATTACAATAACAATTTGCATTTCTTTCACAAGGGCTTTAATGACTATACCTGTAATACTTCCAGCTCTCATACAGAACTCAAAGATTTCAGTACTTCTGCTGCCAATTTCCACCCTGCTCTTGCCCTCACATGATCCATCTCTGATTCTTCCCTTACCTTTCTCCACTTGTCTCTTTCCATCTCAGGGGACAGGTTAGCTACCAATATCCATTACGGACACCCACCCTGCTTCCTATAACAACTCTACTCTAGTCTCCCTGTTTCTCTGCATTCATCATTTCTGTTTTGATGATGACACTTTCTGCCAGCACTTCTGAGATTGGTTTCTTTTTTATTAACTATAGTTTCACCCCCACCATAGCAGGAAGTACTCTGAAACATTTCCCAAATTTCTGTTCTGACCCCTTCTTTATTCAACACAAGCAAGGATAGGCTTCTCTTTTTACTTCACCTTCACGCTCAATACATCATCCTGTATAATTTCCCCCATCTTCATCATGATGCCCCCTCCTGGCACATCTTCCCCTTACCTTGCCTTTAAGCATTCCCTAGTTCTCCTTGGTTCATTCTTTCATCTTCACCAACAACCATTCCCCCTCTCACACCACATTCTTTGCAATTGCAAGAGGTGCAACAGGTGCCATTTTACCTCTTCCCTTCTCTCCATCCAGAGACCCAACCAGTCCTTCCAGCTGAAATAGATGTTCATTTGTACTTTTTCCAATTTAGTATTCTGCATCTGGCACATATAATGTGGTTTCCTCTACACTGAGGTGACCGAATGCAGACTGAGTGATTGCTTTGCAGAGCATCTCCATGAACTCCACAAGAGTAAATGGAGTTAATGGAAGTGCTGAGTTTCCAGTTACCTGTCACTTTTACTTTCTATCACAATCCCATTCTGACCTTTCTGTTTTTGTTCCTTTACTCTTTTGCACATAAACGTTGGGAACGTTTCTCATTTTCCAGTCATGCATGTTAAAGCCTGCTTGATTCACCATTGAATCCAACAGTTTTAGATAATCAGCCTTTCTAGTTTGGTATCAGAGTTGGCTAAATCTGTTGAAGGTTCATTAACCTGTTTCATATTCTCAATTTTCCCATCTCCATAGATGCTGCCTGACCTGCTGAGTATGCACTGCATTCTCTTACACTTTAGGTTTGCAGCAACTGTTGTGTTCTATATCTCACAATTCCAGCTTTATTTATTTTCTCTCCACTGTCCTCGTTCACCTCCTTCTAACAAGCCTTCACCATCCTCTCCCAACTATCCACACCAGCACTTGTGCATTCACTCTCATATGGTCCCCACCTTATTATAGACATCCCCTTTGTTCCCTCTGGTCCTTCTTCCGCCATTCAAAGCACTCATGTTTTCTAACTTTGCCTACTTCTGATGAAAGTTCATTGGACTGAACCATTAATTCCGTTTTTCTCAGCACAAATGCTGCCTGATCTGCTGAGTATTTCCAGCGTTTTCTGCTTTTGTTATCTAATACGTAGATGAGAAACAAAAAGATTCTTCTCTCAGTGTGTGATGTATCCATTTCCTATAGGATCAGTTTTAAATTATCCCTGAAGTTTGAAATTTTCCTTTAAATCTTGCACAGCCAACACTTCTTACAAGAGCTGTAACCAAGAGTAAAATCCAATCACTCATGGCCTGACAGAATTCTACTTGAAGTTAAGTTTGAAGAAGTTTTGTAACAGCAGACTGATTAACAGATCCCATGACACTGTTTGTAATGAATTGTAGGCCCACTGCAACAATCAGCAGAGCAGTAATTATTCTGGTGCTCACACTAAATGTGAAATGCCATCAACAATAACCAGCAGCTTGTTCCACTTAGCATTGCATGAGTAATAAATAAGAATGTGAAGATGTAAGTTTTCAGGTCAATAGGTAAGCATGGTAGTGTAGTGGTTAGCGTTACGCTCTTAAGCGCTAGCAACCCAGGTTCAATTCCGGCCGCTGTCTGGAAGGAGTTTGTACATTCTCCCCATGACTGTGTGGGTTTCCTCTGGGTGCTCTGGTTTCCTCCACATTCCAAAGATGTACAGGTTAGGACGTTGTGGGCATGCTATGTTGGCACCGGAAGTGTGGTGACACTTGCGGACTTCCCCCAGAACACCCTACACAAAAAGATACATTTCATTGTGTGTTTTGATGTACATGTGACTAATAAAGATATCTTATAAAAATGAAGGGCCAAATGGAGAATTATTTCACTGAAGCCAATGTACTGATAGTAACAGTTTGATAACCACTTTTGTCTATGAGAGTGAAAAAGAATGATTGTGAATGCAGAACAAATGCCACTCAAGTCTACAAAGACTGAACTTTTTAATTTGTTTCCTCTCCTTGCTAACTTTGTCCACACCACCTCAGAAAGCATTGATTTGCAATGGAGTGTGATTTGTTGGCTCCTGTTTCTGACCGTAACCAAATCTGAAGCCAAGTTTTAAGTGTAGGAAGTGATCAAAGGTTGAGGAGGAAGTAAAGGCTGCACCAGATCCTCTCCTCACCCAGTGGCTATAGAAAGACAACAAACACAACAAGAACCTGGAACAATTGTCAGCAACCTTCAAAACAAATGCACAAAAGATATCATTAGATTTTGATAAAACTTCTTTGCTTAGTGAAGGAAACAAAAGCATACCCACAACCAGCATATGTAGCCCAGAATTTTCCTGACTTTTGTTTTGTTTGCTCAGTAGTTCACATCTGGACTGGCAATAAACCATCAGAAACTGTATCACAAACTCACTGATAACATGCTATATGTAACTAATGTATAATTATGGAAGAAGATGGATAGGAAAGTACCTAGTTTTCAGTAAGTTGAAGGAGGTTCTTTAAAGTTCCAGATGTAAAATTTTAACTGTATGTAAACTGATGCATGTGGCAAAACTTTAGAAACATTGTATCAGCATTTGGCTCCTAATGTGTTTGATCCCTTTTCATTTCCTCGTATTACAGTAACAGATGTTGCCTGGGTGCAAGTAATAAACCAACGGATCTGCACCCAATCCACCTGGCTAACATTCATTCCTTTCACCACCACTACGCTGTGGCTGCAGCATGTGTCATCTGCTAAATGCACTGCAATTAATTACCTGGGCTGAAAACCCAACAAGACACTGGAGGAACTCAGCAGGCCAGGCAGCGTCTGTGGAGAAAAACAGAAGGTCAATGTTTTCGGTCTGGACCCTTTTCCACATCTCCTGATTACCTGGGCTACTCTAATAGCTGCTCTTATACAGCAGTTATCAGTGATTCCCTCTCAGTATGTGTTGCAAACGTGATGTAACTGCATTTAGTCCTTTACTGCCTCTATTGTCTTGAAGGGGCTGAACCATGCTGCAAACCACATGCATGAGCACCCTGTCACTATAATTTATCTTGCAGTGAGAGTTATTCAACTATCGAAGATATCCGAGTCCAGTCTTGTCCTTGTCAACCATCTACAGGCATATACTTCTCAGCAGTGGGGGTCACTGGTCATTTCAAGAGGCAAAAATGGGTACCCTAGTTTACTTTTTTCCATTCTACCATGCCTATATAGATTACTTTTGCATAGAAATCTTGACATAGTTCAATTCCATGATGTTGAATATATTTATTGATCCAAACTTCATCCTTCAACTAAGAAGATGAGAAGCCTTCCCATCTGTACGCTTGCTGCAGATCAAGTGCTGCAGGAAATCTGTACGCTTGTAAAATCTCAGCTCACTTAATTAAGTTGAGCAACACCGATTTAACAGCTTATTTCAATTATTTGTAGACGTTGTGTGAATTAAACAAAGACTAATTAACCTGTTTGTATTTTCCAGTCTTTGACGCAATGTGACAGAAGATTGAGGAGATTGTCCTTTGGATTCAAGCAAACAGCATGAAATTGAGATTTGTGTTTATGGTTCAGATGCAAGAAGCATTCTTATGCCACAGCTAGGCAAGTTCCAACAGCAGCCTTGCCGGTTAGTGAAGATCTTTTCTATAAAAGGATAGAGAATATGTGTGGACACTTCATGAAGTAAGTACTTTATGGATCACCAGGTCGGCTGGCAAACATTGGAAGCAACATATTGTCAGAGTGTCATGATAACATGACAATAATTTGGCTGCCATCAGATTTCAGAGAATGTTGGAAATACTTGGGTAACGTGCACAGGTTGGAAGAGTGTACAGATTATAACAAACAACAAAGTATGACTAAAAGATCAATGAGGAACGAAGAAAGGAGTTAGCATCCTGCTCCTGTCGAAAATGAGTCTGTGGAGTTAGTAATGAAAGATAATGAGATGGCGGATGAAATAAACAGGTATTTTGCATCAGTCTTCGCTGTTAGGGATACAAGTGTCTTCCCAGAAATGGATTTGTATCAGGAATTGAAGGAGTGGGAGGGACTCAGAAAAATTACAGTTGTTGGAGCTGTGGGTAGACAGATCTTTGAATCTTGATAAGGCTTCATTCTAGGCCCTAAAAATAGTGGCAGGTGAGATAATTCAGGTCGTTAAGTTTATTGTCACATGCAAAAGAAAATGATGCATAAGAACATAAGAAATAAGAACATAAGACATAGGATAAGGAGTAGGCCATCTGGCCCATCAAGCCTGCTCTGCCATTCAATAAGACCATGGCTGATCTGTCCATGGACTCAGATCCACCTACCTGCCTTTTCCCCATAACCCCTAATTCCCCTACTATGCAAAAATCTATCTAACTGTGTCTTAAATATACTTAAAGAGGTAGCTTCTACTGCTTCCCTGGGCAGAGAATTCCACAGATTCACTACTCTCTGGGAAAAACAGTTTCTCCTCATCTCTGTCCTAAATATATTTCCCTGAATCTTGAGGCTATGTCCCTTACTTCTAGTCTCACCTACCAGTGTAAACAACTTCCTGTCTCTATCTTATCGATCCCTTTCATAATTTTATATGTTTCAATAAGATCCCCTCTCATGAATTCCAGCGAGTATAGTACCAGGCGACTTGATCTGTCCTCATAGGCTAACCCCCTCATCTCCGGAATCAACCTGGTCAACCTCTCCTGTACTGCCCCCAAAGCCAGTATATATTTTCTTAAGCAAGGAGACCAGAACTGCACGCAGTACTCCAGGTGTGGCCTCACCAGTACCCTGTATCATTGCAGCATAACCGCCCTGCTCTTAAACTCAATCCTTCTAGCAATGAAGGCCAACATTCCATTTGCCTTCTTGATAACCTGTTGCACCTGCAAACCAACCTTTTGTGATTCATGCACAGACACTCCTAAGTCCCTGTGCACAACAGCATGCTGTAATCTTTCACCATTTAAATAATAATCAGATTTTCTATTTTCCTTCCAAAGTGGATGACCTCGCATTTACCAACATTGTACTCCATCTGCCAAACCCTTGCCCACTCACTTAACCTATCTATATCTCTCTGCAAACTCTCCACATCCTCTGCACAATTTGCTTTTCCACTCAATTTAATATCATCAGCAAACTTAGATATGCTACACTCGGTCCCCTCTTCCAAATCGTTAATGTATATCGTGAACAGTTGCAGGCCCAGCACTGACCCATGCAGCACCCCGCTCACCACTGTTTGCCAGAGAAACACCCATTTATCCCAACTCTCTGCTTTCTATTGGTTAGCCAATCCTCTATCCATGCTAATACATTAACCCTAACTCCATGCATTCTTATCTTATGAATAAGTCTTTTATGTGGCACCTTATTGAACGCCTTCTGGAAATCCAAGTATACAACATCCACCTGTTCCCCTCTATCCACTGCACTCATTATATCCTCAAAGAACTCCAGTAACTTTGTCAAACAGGACCTCCCCTTCCTGAATCCATGCTATGTCTGTCTGATGGAACCAGCTTCATCCAGATATTCTAATGATAGCTTCAAGCATTTTCCCGACTTCAGATTTTAAGCTAACTGGCCTATCGTTACCTATCTTTTGCCTACATCCTTTTTTAAACAGTGGTGTGACAGTCGCTGTCTTCCAATCTGCCAGGACCTGCCCAGAGTCCAGAGAATTTTGGTAAATTATCACAAATGCCTCCACTATAATTCTGCCATTTTCTTTCAGTACCCCAGGATGCATCCCATCAGTGGATATGCAGATTTCTGGGAGCCAGGTGATAAAGTATCACTTCAAAGCTTATTGCAGAGAGCAAAAGCTCATGGTGAAGGAGATACACATTGCTGTGGATGGAAGATTGGCTGGGTAACAGGAAATAGAGTCTAGGCATAAATGGGTCTTTTTCTTGTTGGTGACGTGTTATAAGGAGCGACACTGGGGCTTCAACTTACAGTTTATATAAATGACTTGGGTGAAGGAACCGAAGGGACTGGTTGCTAAATTTGCTGCCGGCACAAAGGCAGTAGAAGACTACACTGTGAAGAGGACATAATGAGGCTAGAAAGGGATACACATAGGTTGAGTGGTCAAAGATCTGGCAAATAGAACATAATGTAGGAAAATGTGAAATTGTTCATTTTGACAGAAAGAAATAAAGAGATGTGTATTACCTAAATAGTGAGAGATTGCTGATCTCTGAGATGCAGAGAGATCTCTGTGTCTTGGTGTATAATTTGCAAAAGGCTAGTATGCAGGTATAACAAGTATGGACAATGCCAACAGAATGTTATTGTTTATAGTGAGGGGACCCGAATACAAAAGTAGGTTTTGCTTCAGTTATGTAGGGCATTGGTGAGACCACACCTGGAGTACTGTGTACAGAATTGTTTTTTCTGATTTAAGAAAGGATATTATATTAATGCATTGAAAGCAGGCATTGTAGTGTAGCGGTTCGTGTAACGCTTTACAGCGCCAGTGACCCAGGTTCAATTCTGGCCACTGTCTGTAAGGAGTTTGTATGCTCTCCCCGTGTCTGCGTGGGTTTCCTTCAGGTGCTCCGGTTTCCTTCCACACTCCAAAGATGTACAGGTTAGGAAGTTGTGGGCATGCTATGTTGGCACTGGAAGCTTGGCGACACTTACGGGCTGTCACCAGGACACTTGATACAAAAGATGTATTTCACTGTGTGTTTCGATGTACATGTGACTAATAAAGATATCTTATCTTATCTTATCTTATCTTATCTTATCTTATCTTATCTTATCTTACTAGACTGATACTTGAAATAGATAGGTTGTCTAATGATGCCAGGCTTGTATCGCTGGACTTTATTGAAGTGAGAGAAGACTTAATTGAAATATATAAGATCCCCGGGGTGTTTTCAAACAGCAGCTGTGGGAAGGATGTTTCCTCTTGTGGGAGCATCTAGAACTAGACAGCAGCTGTATAGAGGGAGACTGAGTGAACATTTCAGCTTGGAGACACTTCATCAGAACCAGGAAAGAGAAAACAAATTAGTTTTAAATTGCACAGATGTTGTAGGAGGGATGGATAGGGCAAAGGGAATATCTCTGATAGGGAGAGACTAGGGTGGCTGTGGAACACAAACTCTAGGAAAGAGAGAGAAAGCAAAGGAATGTAAAAGCAATGAAATGCAGACCTGTAGGAAATACCTAGCAGGTCAGGTGGTGCTAATAGAGAGAGAAAAATGGAACCAAATATTACTGATGGATCATGTACAGCAGAACTGGTCGGTGTAAAGTAGCTACCTGATGTTAGAAACTGAATGAAAAACACGATGATGCTGGAGGAACTCAGCAGGCCAGGATTCAGGTCCTGAAGGAGGTTCCTGATCTGAAACGTTGACCACCTGCTTTTCTCCACGAATGCTGCCTGGCCTGCTGAGTTCCTCCAGAGTCATTATGTTTTTCATCTAGATTCCAGCATCTGCAGTCCTTTGTTCTCTTATAAATTGAATATTGAGAGGTAGTCTGAAAAGTGCACAGTGGTGCCACACACAGTTAAATAGTGAGCTGGTGCACCACTGCTAACATCAATGCTGGTCATTCTGATGAGGTATCAAAGGTAATAAAACTTCCTGGGTCACACCCAGGCTGTCAGCGCTGACACAAGGGCATAAAACTGGAGGAGGATGAAAGGGATTACAGTCCCTGTGACTTCAGCCACCTAGGCTTAAATCATCCAAAAGGTGCTACTTATTTTCCCTTCCATTATAGCCAATTACAAGTTTGCCATTTACAGGGTATTAGGTGCTCTGTGGATTCTGGGCAGAGGCAGGTTCCTTCAGCAGTTTGCACCTCATTAAGGTGCAGTTTCCTTGTATCCTTAAACACCTCTAATTGGTATCAGGTTACAGTTTGCTCCACTCAGCACCGACTGCAATAACAAAGTGAATAACACCTCGTTAAGATCTTCTCATTCAACCTACCTGAGAAATTGTCAGAAAACTCATTGACAGGATGCTCAGCCTCACACCCCCAAGAATGGCTTACTGCTGAATTACAGAGGATCTGGGTTTGTCCAGAAGAAACTGGTCGTCCTGTCAATGAATTTTCTGACAATGTCTCAGGCAGGTTAAATGGGGAGATATCACCATGATGCGTGTTGTCATGTACAGTTCTGACCAGAGACATGGTGGCAATCATCTTGCAGAGAGGACCAGCAACAATGTTCCATCTATGAACATAAGACCATAAGAAATAGAAACAGAAATAGGGCATTTGTCCTCTCATGCCTGTTCTGTCAATCAGTAAGATCATGGCTTCAACCGCAGCAACTTTCCTGCACCAACTTCATATTCCTTGATTTCCCTTTATATCTAAAAGTCTATCAATCTCTTTCTTGAATAAATTCAGTGGCTGAGTCTCCACAGCTCTCGAGTAGAGAATTTCAAACACTGAACACCCTTTGGGTGAAGACATTTCCTCTGATCTCTGTCCTGATTGGCTGGCTCCTTATTTTGAGATTAGGACACCTTCGCCAGGGGAAATATCGCCTATTCTGTCACCATTTAAAAAAATACTCTCCCTTTCTATTTTTTTCCTGTGACAATGATCTCACATTTTCCTTATTGGATTGTATTTGTCATGTCCCTGTCCATTCAGCTGGCCAGTGTATATCCCTGAAGCCTCCCTGCATCCTCTTCATTGCCTATACTGCAACTTGGCTTTGTTTTAATAAGGAAATATGAATACCTATTACTAAGGAAATGGTAACAGGGCTCTTGAAAAATACTAATAGGGTGCTTAGATACACAACACTTGATCCTTTCATCCAAATCATTGACATACGTTGTGAATAGTTGGGGCCTCAGCACCAATCCCAGTGGCACCCAATTGATCACAGCCTTTAAATTACTCCTTCTCCATTTTCTGTCCAATAACCAATCCACATTCCACTCCAGTGTTTTGCCCCCAGTGCTGTGCACTCTAATTCTATTCAATAATCGCATGTACGGCATCTTATTATAGGTTTCCTGAGTCACAATACACCACATTAATTGACATAGACATAGAACATAGACATAGAAGCACCATGAAATACTCAAAATAAAATACTTCACAACAACTCACTACATAGTTTTATTGTAGAATGTGGCAATGGAATGAATTGACACAGTCTCCATTGGAAACACTGATTTAGCCAATCTGGATGTCTTAGACATTGACATAGACTGGTGCACTCTTTTCACAACTGGTTCACAATTGATTCACTCTTTTCTGCTAGTTACAACATCAAAATTTCCAAAGGGCGTGTCAAACATGATTTTCTTTTCATAAATTTATCCAATTCTGTTGTTATTTTCCAGGAGCCCTTTAACTACTTACCTAATAATGGATTCTTGCAGTTCCCTACTACTGATGTCAGGCTAAGATGTAGGAGGGAAGTGCAAGTATTCATTTAATTTTTCTGCCATTTAATTTTTCTATTCCTTGAAAGAATTGGCTCAGTTGGAGTGGACAAAGCTGCTGCATCCTTGTAAGTGCCCACTGTTTATGTTAAAGATGCTGTTGCTGGATTTTGGATTGGTGTCCCCAGGCTTGGCTGGGCAGAGTTCTACATCACCACTTCCTAGTCTATTGAACCAAGGCCCAAAGAAGTTCCAGGATTATGCTTTTTCATTCTTCCATCAAAGAAAAAGAAGGATGATGCCTTTCATGTAACTTTGATTAATGTTATTCTGTGATGTGTTAAGACTCCTGCACTGCTGGGTTAAGTGAGATGGGAAATTAATTTGTGCAGGGCAGTAGATTAGAGGCTAACGTATAAGGCAGTTTGGTTGCATGCATTACAGAATGAGTTAAAATCTCCCTAGTGGTGGTTAAAATGTAGCTATTACTGTCCACCATGGGACAGATTGAAAATAATCCATTCCTTTGAAGTGTCTGGAAAGTGTGATTTGAAGTAAAGCAGCCTCTGTATGTCTGGGATTTCATCTGATGTCAAGAAGCATGGCTCAATGTCTTACATCTCAGAATGATCTAATTTCCCAATCCTGTGCTGCTACAAATGTCAGCAGAGAGGACAAGGTGCCCCAGTTGCCCAACTTTTGCAGTCCCCAAAACCATCCAGTGATCTCTGCTGGAAATCATGATCGCCATCAGTGATCTCTGCTGGAAATTATGATCACCATCCAGTGATTTCTACTGGAAGACCTGATTACCATCCAGTGATTTCTGCTGGAAGACCTGTTCACCATCCAGTGATCTCTGCTGGAAGTCATTATCACCATCCAGTGATCTCTGCTGGAAGTCCTGATCACTGTCCAGTGATTTCTGCTGGAAGTACTGACCACCATCCAGTGATTTCTGCTGGAAGTCCTGATTACCATCCAGTGATTTCTGCTGGAAGTCCTGATCACCATACAGTGATCTCTGCTGGAAGTACTGACCACCATCCGGTGATCTCTGCTGGAAGTCCTGATCACCATACAGTGATCTCTACTGGAAGTCCTGATCACCATCCAGTGATCTCTGCTGGAAGTCTTTATCATCATTGACTGACCTTTGCTGGAAGCACTTTTAAGTATGATGCCTTTGCAACAGTATTAGAACCCAAAACTCAAACTCCATCTGGCACTCCCAGACAGGAGGTTTGGGTATCAGCCCCATGGAACTCAATTTGCCTTCAGGAGGGAAGAGATCGAAGGGAAACTGTCAATACCCTACCCTCTGCACCAGCACTCAGGAGTGAAATCTGTTTAATTGCCGGCAGTTTTGTGAGCGTTTTGGTCACCTGTTATACTTACCTCCTGACAATGAATTCTGTGGAGGTGAATATGCAGGAAGTGAGTGCAGCCAGCCTACAGCCCTATTGTCCAAAGAGAATTCTCCCCCAAAATATTTCCACTTCCTTTAACAAAGGCCACTACTTGTACCATTTCAGGCTGAGAAAAGAACTAACACAGGGACATACTAAATTGTGCTGGAGGAGTTGCTTGGGTAATATCCTGTGTGAAGGTAGATTACTTGTCAGATTACTAATGAGACATTGCTGCAGGCCATGGCTCAGGAGTTCAGCTGTCTTTAATTTTCATACACTTCATGTTTATATTAATTCCTCAGTGTTGCAAGGTATGATGCAACCTAGGGTCACCTCAAGTGGAAATTTTTTTAAGCATGTTATATCTTGTCTGGCAAAAAAAAGCAAAAAGAAATAGAAGAAATTGCAGTATATACTAACTTGGATATCATATGCAAAATTTGAGTGCTTTATATTCATTATATTTGAACTCAAAAGTGCAGAGATGAAACAATTTGTGCGACATTAAAATATTTCACAGGTGCAAAAATATCAGTGAAATCTGACCTACTTGTAATTGCCATTGTGGTCTTACAGCTAGGTTTACGGTTACTGTAAACCTAAAACTATATAAAAATATTCTTGCTAGAGTTCTATAAACATTAAGTAATGTGATTTTACGCAAAGTATTTTGTTCAGTGAAGAGAATTTAGCTTGTGTGAGCTGACCCCAACCAGGGTGACAGGAGTACAACAAATAGTTTCAGTGTCCCTGGGTGGGAGTGGAGATAAAATCGTCAGATGTTCCTGCTTCTATTATTGCCTGATTGCCTTCTGTTTCTATGCTTTTTTACCTATTCGTTCACAGAATGCAGATGTCGCTGGCATTTATTCTCCATTCCTAATTGAACCCTGAACTGAGTAGCTTCCATTTCAGAGGAGAGCTAAGGGTCAACCATATTGGTGGGTCTGGAGCCACACGCGGTCCAGGTCAGGTAAGGATGGTGGATTTCCTCCCCTAAAGGACGTGACTGAACCAGATGGGTTTATATGTCAATCCAGCATTTTCATGGCCACCATTACTGGGACAAGCTTTCATTCAGATTTTTTAATTTTCTCAGTTTCTCAGTTTAAATTCTCCAACTCCCAAGGTAGGATCTGAACATGTTTCTGAATCAACCTTAAGGTTAAGGTTGCTGGTCTATTCTACTACTGCTGTTCTAATGCATGCTACCATAATTGGTCACCGATGTGTGTGTGTGTGTGTGTGTTTGGATGTGAATGAGTGAATATCTGATGTGAATGTGTTCGGATGTGTTAATATTGATGTGTGTCAGAATCCATCTTATACTAATGTGATTTGGAGATGTTCCTGACCTGGTTGAACAGCGGCTATATGAGGTGGACAAGTGAGGCTTTCAGTACTGCTAAGTGTGTGCAGATGAGGTGTAGCATATGGATGTTATGTGTAAGTCAGAGCCAAAGGGGATTATTGGTAGCCAGGTAACGGGGTGTGGTGAATTAAACAACATTAAAGCTAATGATACAGTCGATGGGATCTTACATTTGAAGATGTATTAACTGATCTTAAAATTATTTCTGAGGTCATTGAACTTTTGTGGCACTGCATCCAGATTCTTATGGTTTGACTCCTGGCACTGACTTCCAAACAATATCTTCCCACTGCCTTCTAATTGTCAGACGAAAAGTCTTGTGACATTCCCGAATGCTTCCCAAGTCAGGTTCCACTTGTTGAATGTCTGCCAGCCCCTGCTGCAGCTCCAAAGCATCCCCTCTTTCAGGGGTGCAGGTACAAGTGTGTTGCCGGTCATGAAATCGGCTCCTGCTGAGTTGATAACTAGTGGCCAGCACAGTGTCAACTGCAAGAAACAATCAGGAGGAACGTGATATCTATGCCCCTTTTCAAGACAAGGGTGCACAAGGGAAAATCCTCAAATTTGCTCCAAAAGTTTGTCACACAGAAAGTGCATGTTATTTTTACGAAAAATACATTACCAGCAAGGCTACTGTGATGTTTCTTACAATGAGAGAGGTTCAATGCCCAATATATTAACAGATTTCTGATAACTGAATAAATCAAATATTTTAGACAGAAGGTAATGCAGATGCTGCAATCTGGAGCAAAGAAAAAGCTTCCTGAAGCTCATTTTTAAAAAAATCAATTGTGTTTATCGTTTGGAATTTTACTTTTTTTTCAGTTGTGGAGAATTTCATTCATATGTTGATTTCATAATGAAGATGTTTTTCTGGAAATTGGACTATTTTTGTCGGTGTGCCAAACATAATGTGCAAACATGGGGAGCACAGTGGTGCAGCTAGCAGAGCTGCTGCCTCACAGCTCCAACGAACTGGATTCAATCTAAACCTGTGACGCCGTCTGCATCAAATTTGCCTGTTCCTCCTGTGACTGTGTGGGTTTCCTCTGGGTGCTCTGGTTTCCTTCCATATCCCAAAGACATAAATGGCCACTGTAAATTGTCCCTAGTGTGTAGGTGAGAAGTAGTACCTGGAGGGCTTGATGCAAATGTGGGGAAAATAAAATGGGATTAGTGTGGGATTAGTCTAAATGGGTGGTTAGTGGTTAGCATGGTCTTGTTGGGCTGAAGGACTGTTTCCAATTCTGAATCGCTCTATGACTCCATGACCCAAACGGATCCCCGACAAAAAGGTAATTAAATTAGCCAAATATACTATTGAGACAACATTGTTTCAGAACCATGCACTGACGAGTTTCTGATAAGACCAGGCTCCATTGAACCAGCCTCTGATGATTTGCTGCTAACAAATCTGAGAAAAGCATCAGCCTTTAAAGGCACACTCCTTGCGGCGACCTCTATTTCCGCCATCACTAACTGCTGTAGGGGAGAGGCCAAGACCACCATGGTTTGTGAAGGAGGTCCTGTGTATCTAGGAACCAGGAGATCTTCTTGGGACACTCCAGCAGATGCCCGGCATTGGGTGGCATCAGGTGAGAGAATCCCTCTCACTCAAATAAAACCATAACATATAGGAGCAGAATTAGGCCATTTGGCCCATCGAGTCTGCTCCGCCATTCAATCATGGCCGAGTTTTATTTTTACCCCCCCCCCCCTTACCAATCAAGAACCTATCAATCTCTGCCTTAAATACACCCAATGAATTGGCCTCCACAGCCCTCTGTGACAACGAATTCCACAGATTCATCACCCTCTGGCTGAAGAAATTCCTCCTCATCTCAGTTTTAAAGGGATCTCCCTTTATTCTGAGGCTGTGCCCTCGGATCCTAGACTCTCTTACTAATGAAACCATCGTCTCCACATCCACTCTATCCAAGACTTTCAATATCCGGTAGATTTCAACGAGATCTCTCCCCATCCCCTCTCCCCTCCCTCCCTGCCCCCCTGCCCCCCACCCCCCCACCCCCCCAATAAAGCAGAAATAAATTTCAACAGAAAATGCTGGATGTGTTCAGCATGTCAGGAAGCATCTGTGGAGGGAGAAATGCAGTTACTATTTTAGGCCAATAACCCTTCATTAGAACTGAACCCAAACTGTTGACTTTGTTTTTCTCTCCACAGATGTTGCCTGACCTGCTGAGGATTTTCAGCACTTTTTTTTTGCAGGTGTCCAACATTTGCAGTATTTTTTGCTTTTCAAGAAATAAAACTTCATCTCATTAAAAGATACATCCGGGTGACCTGGTCACTATGGAAAATAGTTGTCGTGACCCACTAACTCACAGACTCACTCAATAATGTATAATGATCACTGCAAAGGAAGATGTGAAGGATCTGTATGTGTCATCTGGGGTCTTTCAGCTGATCCCTGGTGGACTGTGTTGGGTGTTAAAGATTGGAGAGGGTCACGTTGTCTGTATCGTGGACTTTAATTTAGTAGGTTCGTCGCGGGAAGCATCTCTGTATCAGGGAGTCCCTTCCTGTCCATGCGGTCAACGCCACTCTCTTTTGATCTGCTGGGGAGATGGCATTTTATTGGGATTTAACCTGGCAACCCACTTTGTCCTCCTGCTCCTCTTTCTCTTGCTTCTCCTCAGGCGTTACCTCCTATCTGTCAGCCTGTAGTCTTTGTGCCATTCCTCATGCAGCACGAGTTGCCATTTTCAGATTGCTCAGTTGTACAGCCTTCCAGAACTGGATGTACACAGCAGGACACTACCAGGCTGATGCAAGCAACTGGATATCATTTTTGAAGACCAAAGGCATTTTACACAATGATTCTAGTATTTTTACAGCACTCATTGTATCAATGCTGTGTGGCTGCAGTAAAACTGAGAATTGGTGTGGGGACTCAGAATTGTAGAGGGTAGACCTTATTCCCAAGTATCCATTCCTCCAGACAGGGCTGGCAGTGAAAAAGCCACACAATTTGGATCCCCTAGGGGTGAATGTGTCATGCGTTCTTCCCGAATATATGGCATTGTCCGCTGGGAACAGATGTGATGGTCCACAACTACCTGATCATAGATAGTAGAAACCTTTCCTGTTGATTTCAGTGGAAACTCTGATGGGCAGATGAGTGTGGTCAATGGATGCCTGCACTCATGGGAAGACACAAACACTGGCAAATCCCAATGTCCTTATTCCTCATTGAAATCAAAGCAGAGGAGGCTGAGAGACATGGTAGTGGTCGGCTGCAGCTCCTTGCAAAGATCCTGTGACAAGGAAGTTGAAAGTCGATGTCACCTTGACCTCCATGGAGAGAACAGACCCAGTATGACAGTAAGGCTGAAATTCTCCTTACAGAATGCCACTTATCTCAGTGATGGAAGCCTTTGAAAACCTGTGCATGTGAATATGTTGTTTATCAAAGAGGTCTGGTTAGGGTGTAGTGTCAGTGGAGGTTGGCTCTTCACAGATGGCACTTTGTTGTCTCCTGCCCTGAGGAACCTGACCCACCCTGTGTAGCTAGCCATTGCTGCCAGTGATGCCACATTGAGGTCGCCATGCATTGGCTACCTCAGCACGTAATTTTTCATTGGGAGGGGCTTGAGCAGTTCTGCAGCTACCCTATCAAGTGTCCTGGTGTCAATAATATCTTTTTTAAATAAACACAAATGCAATTCATTAGCATGGTGTATTCGTAGTCATATGGTAACCATGCAACAAAGTTGCACTCATTAGGTCCAATTTATGTCAGTAAGAGAAGAAACATGTGTTATGCAACTTGTGACATCAGTAGGTACATGACTATTGCCAGGAAAATGTCAGACTCAGAACCAGGTTTATTATCACTGACATATGTCGTGAAATTTGTTGTTTTGTGGCAGTAGTACAGTGCAAGGCATAAAGGCATAAAAATTACTATGTTACAAAAATAAATAAATAGTGTAGAAGAGGAATAATGAGGTAGTGTTCATGGGTTCGTGGACCATTCAGAAATCTGATGACAGAGGGGAAGAAACTGTTCCTGAAACATTGAGTGTGGGTCTTCAGGCTCCTGTATCTCCTTCCTGATGGTAGTAACTTGAAGAGGGCATGTCTTGGATGGTGAGGGTCCTTAATGATGGATGCTGCCTTCTTGAGGCACTGCAAGACATCTTCAAAGATGTCACCACCTCTTGAAGATGTCCTCGATGGCGGGGAGGGTTGTGCCTGTGATAGAGCTGGCTGAGTCTACAACCCTCTGCAGCCTCTTTTGATCCTGCACATTGGAGCCTCCATATCAGGCGGTGATGCAACCAGTCAGAATGCTCTCCACTGTACATCTGTAGAAATTTGCAATAGTCTTTGGTGACATACCAAAGCTCCTCAAACTCCTAATGAAATAGAGCTGCTTCTTCATGATTGCATCAAATGTACTAAGGTGAATTGCGCTTGAATATTTTGGTATTGGTTTATTATTGTCACTTGTACCGAGGTACGGTGAAAAACTTGTCTTGCATACCATTTGTACAGATCAATTCATTACACAGTGCAGTTACATTGAGTTAGTACAGAGTGCATTGAGGTAGAACAATTATAGTAAAGGTAATGAGTAGATCTGTGGAGAGCAGCTTGGAATGAGTCGCCACACTCCAGCGCCATCTTGCATCTTATTTTATTACCCGGGATTATTTCCTGATGGGT
The DNA here is from genome assembly GCF_009764475.1 of Pristis pectinata. Classification (NCBI taxonomy): domain Eukaryota; kingdom Metazoa; phylum Chordata; class Chondrichthyes; order Rhinopristiformes; family Pristidae; genus Pristis; species Pristis pectinata. The sequence continues at coordinate 118,358,217 of NC_067407.1, forward strand.
GAGATTTCACCTAAAAATAATAGCTAACACACAATCTAACCTGGGAAAATTCTTTCATGTGCATTTTACATGTAATAACAGGCAATAATAGATCAAAATTCCAGGGTATTGTTCTTTCAAATTCCTACTGTATCCTCTGCTACAATCCATACCTTCTCTCCTAGGTCATAGTGAATCACCATGATATTGCACATGAGGAGTTAAGAAACAAGTGTAGCTATTGTTTAAAACAGGATTAGAGAGCAGGGAATAGTTAAACGAGGGCATACAGATGTAGTTCAATCCAGGTTTGTGACATTATAGCAGTATTTTTCTTTACAGAGATGGAATGGAAAAGGTGGAAAGATGTTTGTATGGGTACAAGATTTTTAGCCAGTCTTCCAATTTACATTCCAACTGAACTGCATCTGATTAAAAGAAAGTGGAGTTTATGACAGGTGGGTGGCTGGATATTGCCTAATTTATGCTCTTGTTAAAGTTGCATGATTTGTACAGTGAGTGAGAAGTGAGTTTTGTTTAGAAGTGATGTGAAACCAGGCACCATTTGACCCAAGTGTGCAGGCATAATTCAACACCCAATCTAAAGTCATAAACTTGAATTAACTTCTTTGATACAAGAATCTGAAGGGCTAGAGAGAAGGACGACCACACTAGGGGCTAAGTTGAAGACAACTCTACAAGCCCTCCTTCAGGAGCACCTAACACAATTATTGGCCCTCCCAGAAACTTATTACCAAGGCAAACCAGGGAACAGTATTGTGCAGACAGGAGGGAAATAGCTGTGACAATCACCTGGTCCTCAATCTTGTTTGCATATTGAGGCCAGGGTGTAATAGCTGGTAGTATCCATAGGGTATGAAATCAAGATGGTCTCCTCACACTTCACAGCTATGCTGAGCATTCATCAATTGTGCTGAATCCCATTGCAACATAGCAGGGTGAAAAGCTGACAAAGTCCGACTGGGTATCCTTCAGATGCTGTAAGGAGGAACATTGGAATCAGGGTTTTTGCATGGAATTAAACTTCATGTGTGGCAGGAGTAATTACTGTACTCAAAATTTTGAACAATATGAAGAATGATTGTAGGTAAATAATGATTAAATGTCACAGACACATCTGCAAGCACATCTGGGCCGATTACATATTATTCTTGGGAATCAACATAGAATGTAACTTGTAACTGGTGCTGGGAAGTTATGAAGTCTGTGACTGGGTTAAGGAGCACTGGAGGGTCCTAATTATACAAACTTCCAATCTTTGAAGACCAGTGGTGGATTCCACAGAGTAAAATCCTTTGGAGACTTGTTCCAAGTCTACAACTTCAGTGAAGTTGACCTGTGGCTCTACTATTTCTGGCTGTATAACATGTTGCAGATGACTACCTCGCAATAATTTGAACTTCGGGTTGTCTCTTGGGCAAAATGCTGTGTTGTACTGGATTTGATTTCTAGCTGTGCCAAACTGTCGGTCAAGTACATTAAACACCAGTGCTCCCCTCATTCACACTCAAGTACTTAAGGTGCTGACAGATATACCTTACATATTAGGATTACCCTGATTATCCATTCTTTCCATGTAGTCCATGTGCAATTAAACAGAAAACAATTCAGCTTGCCTTGCACTCTAACCATGCGGTGCTTTTAATAAATGCAGTAATATTTTAAATTGTCTCTATTTTTAATTTATAATGATTCATTGAGAGTCTTGTGTTCTGGCCCATAGCCAGCATCCTTGCTGAATATACTCAGCAGCAGTTGCCCGAGGGTGCCTTCCTGTCTCTGTAATATAAATATGATATAGGCCTGAAATTTTGAGTATCATATTTTCGGACTTGCTGCTGAGATCCTGTGAAACCGAACATAATCCTTAGGCAGGAAAGGCATTTAAAAGTTATAGCTTCAGCCCTCCCATTTGGAGCCATTTAGCTAAATTAAGGAATGCATGATGTCATGACCTACAGCGGTGAACTTATTAGTGTCAGTCCGCGTAAAGAAATAAAAAGCAAGGACCGTTTCTGCAGTGTAAATTCTGCCATTAAACATAATTAAAGGAAAATAGCAATCAGATTGACTTCACCCAGGGCCTGCATTTCACAATGTTTCCTTTCTTGTCAATAGGTTTTCAGCAAACCCCTTCAGGTGAGGATAAACCAGAGCACCCTCCTGTAGCAGGCCAGTAACCTGATACTTCCTTCCTGTAGGATTAGGATCCCACCGTCAATATCATGTCAAGGCGAAATGGCAACAGTGGTGTTTACAAAATTAACAAATGGATTTCAAGTTAAATGCCGGCCAATTTGTGCAACAGATTTTCTGGGCAATGACCAGGCTCAAGGGATTAGTGCAGGTAATCATACTGACCACATTTTCCGACCAAGAGTATAGAATCCTCCTGTCACTTCAATATCCTCTTTCTTTCTTACTTCTGGAGAAGATTGGTAAGCAAATTTGAATCAGGTGCCAGTTTAGAGATGAATTGCCTGTGTTAGACTTCAGTAACCTAAGCTTTAAAAAACAGTGGGTCTATTTTCATTCGGCATGCAGAAGTTTTTAGAGGGTTAGGATTTCCAGTTTGTTCAAATAACATTATTTATTTTCAATTTTTTAAAAAATCCTGATCACTGCCTTATTAGCTGACTCAGCTGAGGTAGAAATAAGTCCACTGCAGAGGATACAGCACTAGTGTGTTTGGGAAAAGAAAAATCAGCTAGGGATTTCAATTGCCATCCCTTTCCAGTGCACTCCCCTGAGCAGTGAGGGGAGGACAGGTCTGGCCCTGAGTGCTTCATACTCCTTATGTAAAATAGTGTGCTAACAGATTCTTGTTGGTACACTGCCAAATGAATTATTTTCTGTTGCCTTGCTCCTGCTTGGTTTGTCATTTGTGGTCCAATTGGTAGACCTCTTGCCACTGAATCTAAAGATTGTGGGTTTAAGTCACACATCAGGGATGAACCATTGAACCAAGGTCCTGCCTACTCTCTTAGAAGGTTGTAAATGATCCCTTACCACTATTTTGAGGAAGGTTGGGTGAATTACCCCCAGTGGCTTGGCCAATATTTATCCTCAATCAACATCACTTAAAAAAAACAGATAATCTGGCCATTATCACAGTGCCGTTATTGGAGATTGCTATGTACTAATCGGAATCATGTTCCCTTTATTATTAAAGTGACCACACTTCACTGGTATTTCATTGGTTGTACAGCACTTTGAGACTTCCTCAGGTTGTGAAAGGTGCCATGTAAATGCAGGACTTTCTTTCCTTTCTTGTACCCTGGTATAAATCAGCTTCTTTAGGAGAGAAGAGAAACTCCTCTGCAAGACTAAATTATTTAAAAATACCATTCATTTTTATTATTCCTTAGAACAAGTGCCAAAAATTGCTCACACAATTCAGTACTGAAAGAGTTAAAGTGTATTTAGGATTTTAGGGGGTTTTATTTTGTAAATTAATACTCCATTAAAATTAGTTCAGCATCAGTTAGGATATTTAAACAATCAAGCCGCAAGGTTATTTAAATCATCTCTGTAAAGCAGTGTTCAACTTCGTAAGACAAGCTCACATTTTATTTGATTTATTCCAGTAATTAGCATTTGTCTAATTCCTGTCCTTCTAATAATACAGTCTGATTTAATTTAGGGAGAAAAATGGGTAGCATTTTTCTTTGTAGAAGACAGCCTTGTGCTTCCCAAGTTAGTTTTGATCTCAATCTTCAAAATATCAATTCTGAATAATGAGGTCTTCAGCTGCCACATATATTTGCCCTGACAGCATTTTTTTGTCTCAGAATGTGTTAAGGCATGATTTCTCCGACTGGGATTCCAGGTTGCTACAGTTGAACTTTTCTTGACTTTTGCATTAGCACGTAATGTGTCTGAGTTTAAGTGCTTTTGCTCTTCTGTCCTCAGCCCAACCATCTTTCTTATGGGGTTTGCTTATACCAGGGGTTTCTGCCTTAACCAATTGTAAGGCAGCATGACTGATGAACTGTGCTTACTTAAAGTTCTTTTAACATTTTTCAAAGGCTTTTGACAAGAGGTACCCAAAATGTGTTAAGAAGTGCACAGTTGTGCTTTCTTTCACAAAATAGCATTTCCACTCTTTTCTTGCTTTGTCAATGTACAGTTTTCTGATGCTTTGCTGATGTTATTAATACATTGAGTATAATAAAAATAATCTACACTTGATGTTTAGCCATCATTGTCTTGTTCTGAAGAAATAATGAGCCGACAATTGAAATGCAGTTGATGTATTGGTATTGGTATTGGTTTATTATTATCATTTGTACCGAGGTACAGTGAAAAGCTTGTCTTACAAGCCGATCGTACAGGTCAATTCATTACACAGTGCAATTACATTGAGTCAGTACAGAGCGCATTGATGTAGTACAGGTAAAAACAATAACAGTACAGAGTAAAGTGTCACAGCTACAGAGAAAGTGCAGTGCAATATGGTGCAAGGTCACAACAAGGTAGATCGTGAGCTCATAGTCCATCTCATTGTATAAGGGAACTGTTCAATAGTCTTGTCACAGTGGGGTGGAAGCTGTCCTTAAGTCTGATGGTACGTGCCTTCAGGCTCCTGTATCTTCTACCCGATGGAAGAGGAGAGAAGAGAGAATGACCCAGGTGGGTGGGGTCTTTGATTATGCTGGCTGCTTCACCAAGACAGCGAGAGGTAAAGACAAGAGTCCAAAGAGGGGAGGCTGGTGTCCGTAATGCGCTGGGCTGTGTCCACAGCTCTCTGCAGTTTCTTACGGTCCTGGGCAAAGCAGTTGCCATACCAAGCCGTGATACATCCAGATAGGATGCTTTCTATGGTGCATCTGTAAAAGTTGGCAAGAGTCAAAGGGGACAGACCAAATTTCTTTAGCCTCCTGAGGAAGTAGAGGTGCTAGTGAGCTTTCTTGGCCGTGGCTTCTATGTGATTTGACTCTTCGAAGGCCTTTGATAATGATCCATTTCAAAGTTTCATGGCAGATATCTGGATGTATGCAACCAGGGACAAAAAATAAAGTGAAAGAAGTGAAATACATCTAGTAAACAATATAGGGCTGTAGTCAAAAGAGGTTTTTCAACATTGACTGAACATGGGAGGTTCTATCCCTCATGTTTTACTGTATATGGTTAACCCACACCTCAATTTTAAAATTCTCTTCCTTTTTTCCAAACCCTGCATGGCCTCATCTCTCTTTACCTCTGTAACCACCTCCAGCTGCACAACACTACTACCTATTCTGGTTTCCTGATAATCCACAAACTGAATTTATTGGGCATTGGAGGTGACATTTTCAGTTGCCAAGACAATGGAATTCTCTCCCTGAAATCTCTATCCCTCTTTACCTCTTACCTCTAACCAATATTCAGTCATCAGCTCTAACTTCCTCTTTTATGGCTTGATGTCAAACTTTGCTTGATAATGTTCCTGTGAAGAGCTTTGAGATGTTTTCCTATGTTAATATGAAGTTGCTATTGTTGTATGAAAGTGATTTGGACTCAGGAACTGGTGACACAATGTGGGTGGTGGGGAGGAGAGGTGGGGGCAGGGGAGACATTTTAACTTTCCCTGTCCATCAGAAACCTGAAAGTGAGCCAGCTAAAATGATGTGTTGGTTGAATTGAGACTAATTACCCTATTCTGCTGACTGCAACTTTAAGTTGCATGGTCACCTGCCTGCAGTTCTGTAGGTTCTTGTTTAAGGGTCATAAAGACACCATTGGGAAAGATGCCTCCTGCAATAGTACAACAAGTTGTTATTGTTGTGTGTAAGTGATTTAAGCTCAGGAATTTGTGTGTTGTTCAGTTCTATGCTGAGCAGTGGATTTAGCAACTCTGAGCCACTGGGACAAATCTAAGTAGAGAAACAAACCTTTATGGCTTGCCTTGCTGGGCTAACCATGTCAAAAGAGGCCGAACAAGGTAAAACTGATTCAACCTTTTGTAGTTTTCTTATGGGCTTGCTGGAGCAGGAATACTTCTGCAGATCGTGCAAGGAAAGCTTGTGCATCTCCTATCCAGAGCTTCCCACTCCTGTGTCCACTGAGGCTCCCAGCCCTGATTGATCACATGTTATGCTTCTGCTGCCTGATATCTCCTCCTGCCCACTGGACGTTCTGTCATCCTAGAGTTCCGGCTGAGAGACAGCTATGCAGAGGGGTAACTGACACTGGCTATTAAAATTGGGTCTATGCTCTGGGATGGACTGGTTGGATTCCCATCCAATTGGAATTGGAATTGAAATCTGCAGGTGATAGTGTACAGGAGGTGTGATGTGGGGCAGCATTATGGTTCTACCACACTCTCCAGAGCCCTACCATTTACTGTAAGTCCTGCCCTGGTTTAACTAACTAAAATACAACACTTTTACATGTCCGAGTTAAAATCCATGGGCCACTTTCCCAGTTGATCTAGATCCTGCTGTATTCTTAGCCACCCTTCTTCACTGCTCACTGTACCACCAATTCTGGTGTCATTCACAAACTTACTAACCATGCCAACTACATTCTCATCAGATTGTTAATATAAATGACAAACAACAGTGGACCCAACACTGATCCCTGCAGCACAGCACTGGTCACTGGCCTCCAATCTGAATAACAACCCTCCACTACCACCCTCTGGCTCCTGCTACCAAGCCAATTTTGTACCCAATTGGCTAGCTCACCCTGGATCCCATGTGATTTCACCTTCCATGTGGGACCTTGTCAAAGGCCTTTAGCAAGTCCATGTAGACAACGTCTATTGCCCTGTCCTCATTACCATGCTGACTATCCCTAATCAGTCCCTGCCTTTCCAAATGCAAATAAATCCTGTCTCTCAGAATCCCTTCCAATAACTTTCCCCCCCACTGATGTAAGACTCATTGGCTTGTAGTTCCCTGGCTTATCCCTGCTGCCCTTCTTAAATAAAGGCACAATATCAGCTCTCCTCCAGTCTTCCAGTACCTCACCTGTGGCTAACAAAGATACAAAGATCCCTGGCAGGGATCTCTGCCAGCAATCTCCTCCCTTACTTCCCATGACATCCAAGGATACACCAGAATGTGAGAAGGCTTGTATGATGCAGAAACACCAGCATAAACTAATTACCACAAATAGCCTCCCTCTATGCTTTAACTCCGATGTAATTCGGTGTTATTCCTTCTTCAACCAGATACTTTGCATACTTAACATTTTAATTAATTCATATTGAGCTTTTGTAAATTGACTTTATTGCTGTTATCTGTTCAAATAAAAGAAACACTTACATATACGCAGCTTCTTCCACATTCCCTTTAGAAGCTGAAGTATTTTTGATGTGCAATCATTATTGTAATGAATGAAACATTTCAGCCAATTTTCACACTGCCCTTACACAGAGCAATATAATTATGACAAAGCAATCTGTCTAACAATATTGATTAATGGATAAATATTGGTCAGGTGTCCTCTTCTTTAAAATAAGATCAAAGCATTGTTTACATCCACCTGATTTAATGAAGCACTCCTCTTCCTAAATATCTTCCTTGAAAGAGAACCTGAAGCCAGAGCTTCCTGACTCTGAGGTGCTAGCTCTCCCAATAGAGCTACAACTCTAAAGCCATTGCATTTGCAAATTACAGACAAGTTTTCCCAGTGGCTGAGAGTCGCTAAATCATTTACTCAGTATGGAGCTGAACCACATAAATGAAAAGGCCTCAGGATTGAATCCTGATCTGGGTTGAATAAACTGATCCCAGCTGAAGTGACAGTAGAATTTGATCTCAGTGCCTTGGGCCAGAGTAGGAAATGAAAACCAAGGTTCCCATTTCTGATCACCATTAGTGACTGTTGCTGGATGTGCATAGGTGGATGTGCCTGGATATTGAATGAAAACAAGATCAATGGTACACACAGTGGCTGAATAGCCTGACCTTTAAATGATTCAATATCTTGACAAGAGAAACACCTTAAGGCAGCCCTCTTAATTTGTAATATTCAGTCTTCTAAAGGAAGAGAAAAGGCATACTATTGCGTATAATCCAATAACTTAAAATAGAAACATTTTCATAAAGGAAAATTATTCCTTTATATAAAGGAAGCTAATTTCCATCAGTTAAAATCAGAAACAAATTCATGAACACATTGTTCATGGTGGGGAGCCACAGCTTAAGGAAATAAAATGGTGCTAACATTTTGTAGCAATAGCCTTATAAAGTTTATAGTAATAGATGGAACTTAGGGTAGTACCTCTGTCCTTAGAAATGACATCAATGGGATTGATTTCATGGAAACAAAAGAAAGAAATGCTGGGAATATTTAGCAATTCCCAATGGAAAGGCAATTCACCAGGCTAATTGCTGGGATGAGAGAGGTTTCCTTTAAGAAAAGTTAAAATGCTTGGGACTGTATTGATGGGAGTTTAGAATAAAGAGGGATGACCTTATTGAGCCATACAAGGTCCTGAGGGGGCAGGACAGTGTAGATGTTGAGATGTTTTCACTAGTGGGAGAGTCTTGAACAAGAAGACATAAGTACGAGAGAAGGGGCTGGTAATTTAAAACAGAGGTCTGTAGACTTTTTTGTTTGCAGACAATGGTGAATCTCTGGGATTCTCTAACCCAGAGGGCTGAGGAAGCCAGATCATTAGAGCTTCTTAAGGTGGAGGTAGATACATTTGTGAAAGACCAGGGAATTGACGGCTATGGGGATCTGGCCCTGAAGGATCTGAGGGCTGGGGCAGATCAGCCATGCTCATATTGAATTTCGGAGCAGGTTTGAGGGGCCTAGTGACCTACTCCTGCCTCTATTTTCTTGTGTTCCTGTGAGACAGTTGGACCAATCCTTTGGGCGGCAAACCCACATGATAAATGGTTCAGCACTGAACCAAAATGTTTTTTCTGTTCCTTATATTGGTTGGTTTCTTGGCTAATCAGGATAACCTGTTTTACTTTAGGTTTCCTACAATCAATGTTTTTTTTTAACCTTTGAGAATGTTTTGTGTCGATTGTGATGATGCAACAACATCACATGAACATGCAGGGAATCACATAAACATGCAGAGAACAGTGGGTTATGGATTATGTGTAGGCACATAAGTTGAGCTTAATTTAGCATCATGGTCTTCACAGACACTGTGAGCTGAAGAATCTCTCTGTTCCCTTCCTTGGGATGAGCAGCCAAATGCACAACAGCTGTCACTAACTTCCTGCAGGCTCAAAATAAATTGGCAATTTTCTGTAGTAAATCCAAACACTGGCTTTAGCCTATCAGAGAAGAACTTATTTTTTTTCAATTTTTGGAATGTGGGTGCCAATCAAATGTGGGTGCCAATCACCTTTGTAAATGCTTGCAGCATAACGGCATGAATATTGAATTCTCCCACTTTAAGTAATCCCCTCCCCCCTTCCCCACCCCCCCCCAACCATTCTTCTTCTCTTCTTCCCTTTCTTAGCCCCCTTTTTTTCCTCTCTCTTCTTACCTATGACCCATCCCCCGGTGGATCTGCTCTCCCCTCCTCCCCTGCGCCTGCCTATCACTATCTCTTACCTACATCTACCTATCACTACCCTGTGCCCACCCGCCTCCCCTCTTTTGTCCACCTATCACTGCTCTGCTTTTCCCTCCTGTATATTGGGCTTCCCCTTTTCCTATCTTCAGTCCTGAAGAAGCGTCCTGACCCGAAACGTTGACCACTTGCTTTTCTCCACGGATGTTGCCTGGCCTGCTGAGTTCCTCCAGCATCATCGTGTTTTTCACCATTGTAAATGACCTTGAAGAGGTGATGGTGAACCACCTTGTTGAACAGCAGTGATGGTATTCCCACAGTGCTGCTGGGTAGGGAATTCTAGGATTTAGAAATGATGAAGAAATGTTGATATACTTCCATGTCAGGACAGTGTGTGATTTGGAGGGGAACTTGCAAGTGCTGCTGTTCCCAGCCATGGTTTACAAATTTTGAGGTGTTTCTGTGTAATAATTTTACCATTTAGAATGTGCTGGAATGCAATGAGGTGATTGCCATAATTGGTTCCAGTCATTCCCTATTCCTTGGGGCCATGGATGTATGATTATATCCTGGACGCAGGTTGTGCTTCCAGAGTTTTCATCAACCAGTGATGAAAACAGAGTAGTGGCCTTCACCCTTCAGTCAATTAGCAAATGGTTTCTAGGAACATGGTAAAAGATAATTAAGTTTGATGTTGTCACTGGGACTCCATAAATCACAGTAAAACAAGCATAGTAAAAGATCTAATTGCAATGAGGTGGAATGGTGGGCTTGGGAAAGTATAATGGTGGGCTTATGCCCAGCTGAGCTTCGATAAAGGACTGTCGGTCTACTTACAAAAGGTGATTTCATTAATCACTTTTTTTGGAGTACCAGGGAAGTGACCTTTGTCAGTCTGTGCTATGCCACTACGCATGTAGTTCTGATCTCTGAAGGTCTGTTGGTTTTACTGTGCAGAGACGTGACATTGAATTACTGGATTATATCTCTACAATAAGAGATACCTGATCTAATGACAAAGCTGTGAACTCCACCATGATTCTGTTCAAGCCAGTCTATTTCTAATAAGCAGTCCAGCCACCAGAAGCAGAGTCACGTTCCATTGACTGCATTCTTTCAAGACAAAAACAGTCCATCCAAAACTGGGTTATCAGGGGACAGCAAGTGTGAAATACTGACATTTACAAATAGTAGGAGCAATTCGCTGAATTATTGCAGCCAATACTACTGCCACAGGAGGCAGTAAAACACTTCTGCTACTGTTTTTTTACCTCACTGCTTCTTACCAAAATCAGCAAATATAAACAGTATGTCTCATCTTAGGACTGCGTCATAGTATCATCTTTCAAAAGCTAGATGAACTGATTGGTAGAATGGGCATTCCTAGAGGAAGGTCAGATCTGCTGTTTTGGAGTCTAGCTGCAGGGAAATGCTGCCCATCTGTGGTTAGACCCATAACATAATAAAGATGGCTTTTCACTGACTGCAGGCATTCATCTTTTACCCATGATCCAGCAGGATAATTTAGTGTTTGGTAAAACTACATACAGAAATCATAGTCATACACAATTATTCTCGGTTACTAATATTTCTTTATAGAATTGGTATAACAATGACTGTCCCAGTATTATAGAAGAGGTGTATGAATATCTCACAAATGTGTTATATAAATATTAAAATATGCTGAGGTAAGTAATTTCTTCCCTCTACTGCTTTTATGATACCAACGCACCTAGTTTAATACTGCTATTAATAACTATATCTAATGGCCAAACCACAAGTCACTAACCCACATTCTGCAATATGTTCAGGACCAGGGTACTGTGCAGCTGCATCTTAGTGAACTGCAAGTTCTTGCAGGTGGCTGCAACCAAAATGGAATGTGTGGACGATACTAAATAAACAAGAGATGCGATCTACTCTAACTGCACTTTGCAACAGGAAGGCAATGAGATATATGAAGGTGATAAGACACAATAAAATTGCTGGAAGAAGTACTGCATTATCACGGTTCATCATTAGATCTAAAGCCAACTCATTCATAATATATTTAGTGCTAATTTCCTTATTTCATTGCTCTAGGCATCCTCATCACATCTGATTAGTTTATCTTGTTTTTGAAAGACAATATTGTCATGCAATCGCAAGATGGGAAAATCATTATAGGAAGGCACTACGCTTGTTAAAGACTGAAACAAAAAAATAATGTAGCATTATATACAAAGAAGGAAAAATAAACACGAGGCTGTATCCTTTTTGGACGATCGTGGGGCCACCCAAGGGACTGAAAACACAGTCTAGAAACAGTCATTGTTATGTTAGTAATAAGATACGTCTCCTGCTAATATGTGAGTCAATTTTGTCTTTGGTGGAAGACTAGAAAAGAGCAGTGGATCTCTAACCTAAAGTATCAGAGTCTAATCAGAGAAAATAATCACTCTGTCTATCTGTCTGCATGTGTCTTGTTCTTTCTCCTTTTCCTTGCCACCAATAACATAGACTTTGACAATTATTTAGTATCCATTGCCTTCTGACTAATGAGCTAGATAGTAACTGGGGAGGAAAGAACAGGCCTGTCTATGATTGTGGTATCCAATTCCCTGGGTGTTTTTAAAGCTTTATATTGTAATCTGTAATGCACCAGCTCTGTGTTGTACTCTGTTTATATCTGTATAATTATTTCTCTGTTAAATCTGGACTCATTAAATTGGCAGAGAGATTACTTGAAACGAGACACTGCTGATTCAATAGAACATGACTGACCATATTTTCCTCCTGGCAGGTAGTAGCTATCAATGACATATTCTGATAAATCCATCACTGTACAGGGGCTAGAAAAATGTTTGGAACTGATGGGAAGGTGACAGTTTTAATGATGAACATTAATTAAAAAACATTTGTACTAAACTAATTAGAATTGTCTTATCAAAAGATAGAGCAATGGTTGGAAAAAATACATAATCTAAAGTAAAATTAACTTCACATTTAGTTTGATTTTGGTCATTTTCAGACAAGCCGTTCAAAAATTGGACTTCAGTCAGACACCAAATATTGTGATCTAGGTATGGAGATTCAGGTGATAACACAGAAGAATGGTATTGTGATGTAATTCGCCTGAATGCCCTTGGATTTGGAAGAGGAAATAAGAGTACCAAGTGAGCTTTTCTGAAAATGAAAAAAAAACTGCAAATGCTGGAAATTTGAAATAATAACAAAATGTTGGAAACACTCAGCAGGTCAGGCAGCATTGGTGGAAAGAGAAACAGAGTTAGACTTTAAAGTAAAATAATCTTTTTGAAAGTTTGCGGCAGCATCACAGGCACGTAGGTACAGACAACATACAGAATACAAATTATACATAGTGAAGAGAGAGAGAAAAAATACTGTGCAATAACAAGACCATAGTGCAAAACAAAGATACAATCAGAGAGAAGTCTATGGTAGGGCAAGAGGTGGTCTGTAGTATTCCATTGCTGAGGTGGGGTTTGGGTTGTACAGGTAGGTTCAAGAACCTGATGGTTGTAGGAAAGCCACTTCTCCTGAACCTGGTGGCGTGAGACTTCAGGCTTCTGTACCTCCTGCCTGAAGGTATTGGTATTTGTATTGGTTTATTATTGTCACTTGTACTGAGGTACAGTGAAAAACTTGTTTTGCATACCGATCATACAGGTCAATTTATTACACAGTGCAATTACATTGAGTTAGTACAGACTGCATTGAGGTAGTACAGGTAAGAACAGTAACAGTACAGAGTAAAGTGTCACAGCCACAGAGAAGGTGCAATGCAATAAGGTGCAAGGTCACAACAAGGTAGATTGTGAGGTCAGGTCTCCTTGAGCTTCTAAGAAAGTAGAGCTAGTGGCATGCCTTCTTTGTGATTGCACCTATGTGCTGGGCCACGGACAGGTCATCCAGTTGATAGGTTGATGAGGTCAGATGCAGGGAGAGACCACAAACAAAGGAATGTCAAAGCCAAGAAATGCAATTCAGTGGGAAATGCCCAGCAGGTCAGGTGGTGCCATTGGAGAGTGAAAAACTGAGCCAATATTACAGTAGGGCAGGCACAGTAGTGTAGCGGTTAGTGTAACACTATTACAGCGCCAGTGACCCAGGTTCAATTCCCGCTGCTGTCTGTAAGGGGTTTGTACATTCTCCCCGTGTCTGCATGGGTTTCCTCCGGGTACTCTGGTTTCCTCCCACAATCCAAAGACGTACGGGTTAGGAAGTTGTGGGCATGCTATGTCGGCGCCGGAAGCGTGGCAACACTTGCAGGCTGCCCCCAGAGCACTCTACGCAAAAGATGTATTTCACTGCGTGTTTCAATGTACATGTGACTAATAAAGATATCTTATCTCTTATGATAGCAGAATTGACCAGTTCCGAGAGTAACAGAGAAAGCGAGCTGAATGTTGAGAGATCTTCTGAAAAGTGCGCATTGTGGAAATAGAAGGCCAGGTTTAGTGCTGATGCCACACATAGTGAGCTGGTGCACCACCGCTAACATCAATGCTGGTCATTCTGATGAGGTATCAAAGTTAGTAAAACGTCTTGGGTCACACCCAGGCTGTCAGTACTGACAGGAGGGCATAACACTGGAGGAGGATGAAAGGGATTACAGTCCTTGTGACTTCAGCTACCTAGACTTAAATTATCCAAGAAGTGCGACTTATTTTCCCTTCCATTATAGCCAATTACAAGGTTGCCATTTACAGGGTGTTAGGTGCTCTGTTGTTTCAGGGCAGAGGCAGGTTCCTTTAGCAGTTCGCACCTCGTTAAGGTGCAGTTTCCTTGTATCCTTAAGCACCTCTAACTGGAGCCATGTTATAAGTTTGCTCCACTCAGCACCAACTGCAATAACAAAGTGAATAACACCTCGTTAAGATCTAAAGCACAAAGTAGCCGGCAGATGAGCTTTCACCTCCACTGTAGCCATAGGCTACATTTCCAAAATGGACTTCACTTGCTATTCTTGCACAGGTTTCCAACCACAAACCTAAGGAACATTCCCAAATGTTCAAAACGATTCTGTACTCCTTCAAAACAGCAGATGACAAAAGCAGAAATATTTGCGGCATTTTCTGTTGTTATTGAGACAGCCCCTGAAATAAAATGCAAGAGCTGGCAACATTTTTTTGTGACAGCTTGCTGGATTTGTTCTGAGTTCTCTGTGTGTAGAGACAGGGAGGGTGCTGGGCATGCAATGAGCTTGTGCATCAGAATCAGAATCAGGTTTATTATCACTGACTTGTGTTGTGAAATTTGTTGTTTTGCGGCAGCAGTACGGTGCAAGACATAAAGATATAAAATTACAAGAAGTTATAAAAATAAATAAATAGTGCAAAAGAGGAATAACGAGGTGTGATGTCATATGTATGAGAATCCTTTTGTGCATCAGTGGCAGGGATCAGTGGGGGCTACTCATTCAGAAACATGTCTGAGAAAAGTGATCACTTGTGCAAAACTTAAAGGGTAACTATGTTAGCTGGTGTCTTGTGTGGATCATTATCAAGAAGGCCATCAATTAGATTTTTCCTTGTAGTTTACTCCTTTCCCCCATTACCAGCTCCCACTCCCTATGACCCATAATACAGGCCCTTGGTTGGACCTCCAACCCTCTCTGGACCCCCAACACCAGATCCTGTTCCCACAGTGTTTCCAGCTCCTTGCCCTAATACTTCTCTGATCCAATCCAGACTCACCATCTTCTTGCCCACACTCCCACTGCCACCAGATCGATCACACTCTTGACTTTACCAAGCCCTACTCCCCTTCCCCCCCCCCACCCACCTCGATCATATGCCTCACAATGCCCTGGGCCAGTCCTTTGAAGACCTGCCTCTTCCCCAGTGATGTCTCAACATGATCCCCTCTGACTCAAAGTCCAAGCATTCCTAAACGCCACCCACTGGGCCACTCTCAATCCACCTTGAGTGCATGATTTGTCTCAATGACAAAGCTAATAGAAGAAAGGCCTGTAAGTGTGTTTGCCTGTAAAAGACTTTTCTAACACATTTTTTTTCTATCAATTTAAGGCATATGGGATTTGCAGGCTGAGCCAACATTTAAATGTCCATCCCTCATTGCCCTTGAGAAGGTGGTGGTGAGCTGCCTTCTTGAACCACTGCAGACCTTGAGGTGTGGGTGTACCCACAATGGTGTGAGCAAGGGAGTTCCAGGACTTTGACCTAGTGATGGTGAAGGAACGGCCATATATTTCCAAGTCAAGATGGTGTGTGGCTTGGAGGGCAACTTTCAGAAGGTGGTGTTCTCATGTGTTTGCTGCCCTCATCCTTTAAGCTGGTAGAGCTCGTGGATTTGGAAGGTGCTCTCTAAGGAGTTGCTGCAGTGCATCAGGTGTATGGTACAAACTGCTGCTACTGGTGGTGGAGTGAGTGAATGGTTGTGGATGGGGTGCCTATCAAGTGGGCTGCTATTTCTTGTGTCGAGCTTCTTGAGTGTTGTTGAAGCTGCATTTATCCAGGCAAATGGAGAGTAATCCATCACATGCCTGATGCAAGCCTTGTCAATGGTGGACTGACTTTGGGGAGTTAGGAGGTGAGTTACACGTGGTACCTTAAGCCTCATTAGTGTAAGGGGCTGAGTACTAAACAGACCTGTTTTACTCACCCATTGACAGGTCAATCTGTTTTTTGAAGCTTTTTTGTTTTTTTTCATAACCTCAGGAGCTTCCAAGGTACGCTGTAGGTGATGGAGCAGGCAGCCCTGATTCCACTATATTGATAATTTGCCTTGCAATGTTGGTTGATTGGTGAGGGGTTTAGGAAGAACCGCTGTGATTTCAAACAACTTAGCATCAAGGCATTGTTCATATCTGGATACACAAGAGATTGAGGACGCTAGAATCTGAAGCAACAAATGAGATGCTAGAGGAACTCAGTGGGTCAGGCAGCATCTGTGGAGGGAAACAGATAATCGATGTTTCAGGTTGAGACCCTTCATCTGGGTAGACAGGTCACAGTTTAATACCTCATCTGAAAGTCAGCATCTCCAATAGTTAACTTTTTCTGTAAAAAACATTTCAGCACTTCATTCATTTCAGTTCTCCTGAATATTGCAGATGAAGGGGATAAACTACTTAACACAAACAACAAATGAATGAGGGTGGGGGACCCTTATTAGCTTTAGTTATCTTGCTTCAGATATTTCTATGCTGGTCTTGACTCTCATAATGTATAAAAAGTAATACAGATGGAGGATTAAATATGATAAGGAAATGGGTATAAGGTGGGAAAGTAGAGGTGAGGATAAAGTTCAGACATGATCTTATTAAATGGCTGAGTATGCTCAGGGGACTATGGCTCATTCCTGCTCTGATTTCTTACATTCTTATGTTAAGAAGGAGCAGATGTGACACCTGACTGTACCAGGTGAGTAAAATCAATCTTTCACCTATTACCTTTAACAACACTGCACCAGCAGAATAAGAGATCAAATGAATTTATAAACATCAAGGAACTGCATTCTCTTACCAGCAAGGAATCAAAGAATCATAAAAAATATGGCATTTGCAGAGGCTATTTGGCAATCATGCTTGATGTTTGGCACAGGTATGATAGCCAAAAGACTTCCTTCTGTGCAGCGGTTTCTATGATTCTACAATTAAATGAGTTTAGCAATCCAGGCTCTAGCTCCTTGATCTTTATAAATCATTTCAGTGTTATTTCTGTTGGCAGAGTACAGTGGAAAATGATGAGTGACTAAAAACCAGAATTACTCACCAACACATCCAGGTAGTATACTAGCTCCCTGTTATAGCAATACAGAATGACTAACACGGAGAGCTGGCCCCAGCAACTGTGCATTGTTTGGATGCCAGGTAAATGGTCCATTACTCATCCAAGAGTTTTGGCAATGCAACCTCACCATCCCGCAGCTCTGAAAAAAAAATTAAGTTGACAGCCGTATTGAACTCACTGAGATTTCATACAATACTCCACTTATATTGCACAATGAAATACAATCTCATTGGAAAATGCATCCAAGTGAAAGTGTAGTGTAATAGAAATAGCAGACATTTCAAGTGACGTTACTGGCCTGCACAGGTGGTCTGAACACACAGTTGCCTTGTGATGAGAACAAAATGGCAGCCCTGTTGGCAGACAGCAACAGGGGCTACCAATCATCTACTACCATCACTAGTTTTACTTGGAGACAGAGTAAAACATAACTGCTTGCAAGATGTTGTCCCCTGCTTATGGAGGCATAAGCATTGCCTGTTTTATATTATCAGGCTACAATTAAAAGAAGGACTGCTGAACTATGAGAGCAGCATTATGACAGAAATGGGGGATTGGGTTAATTGCAATGGAGAGCACTTTTAAAAGAAAGAGTTTTATTTTTGTTTTACTTGGCACTGAATTAATGGAGTTGGTTGAGTATCACTTACATAACATAGAGTAAACCTGCTGTTTCACCTTGTCAAACTACAAATTCAGTTCTTTATTTAGGAGCCCATGTCATGAACTTTAACCTGACTTCAAACATCATTCTCAGAGATATTTGTTACCACCACATAAACTGTTACTTGAATCAATAATATAAAAATGTGATTTTTACTGCATGGCTTTTCTATTGGGCTTAATTTACAATTCAATGAGTTGACCTGCTTCTGTAAGCAATTCAGTAATGCTGGGGTATCTTGCAAATCAGTTTTAGTTTGCTTCACAAACTAATACAAATTAAACCTAGATATTGTTGTGGACATGAGCTGAGTTCTGTGAGGAATTTTCCAACTCTGCAGCAGGGAATCTCATCCCTTTCTTGGAACCCTGGTTTGGATTCCTGCCTCATATCCAACCCTACTTACATCTCTTTAACATCAGATATCTTTGACTGTGAGTCAGAATCAGAATCAGATTTATTATCACAGACATATGTCACAAAATTTGTTGTTTTGCAGCAGTAGTGCAGTGCAAGACGTAAAAATTACTGTAAATTACCAAAAAATTAATAAACAAAATAGCGCAAAAGAGGAATAACGAGGTAGAGTTCATGGGTTCATGGACCATTCAGAAATCTGATGGTGGAGGGAAAGAAGCTGTTCCTGAAACATTGAGTGTGGGTCTTCAGGCTCCTGTACCTCCTCCCTGATGGCAGTAATGAGAAGAAGGCATGTCCTGGGTGGTGAGGGTCCTTAGTGATGGACGCTGCCTTCCTGAGGCACCGCCTCTTGAAGATGTCCTTGATGGTGGGGAGGGTTGTGTCCGTGATGGAGCTGGCTGAGTCTACAACCCTCTGCAGTCTCTTTCGATCCTGCACATTGGAGCCTCCATACCAGGCAGTGATGCAACCAGCATCATGCTCTCCACTGTACATCTGTAGAAATTTGCAAGAGTCTTTAGTGACATACCAAATCTCCTCAAACTGCTAATGAAGTAGAGCCACTGGCATGCCTTCTTTGTGATTGCATCAATATGTTGGGACCAAGATAGACCCTCTGAGATGTTGAGTCCAGATCTGCCACTGAAACTCTCATCCAATGATAATAACTTGTATTTATATGGTGCTTTCAAAGTAATAAAATTTCCCAAGGCACATCATAGGAGCCTTATCAAATTAAGTTTGTCATGGAGCCACTTAAGGTCAAAGAGATTGGTTTCAATGAGGAAAGAGAAGTGGAAAGGTGGAGTTGTTTAGTGAATTCCAAAACATTTTAGGCCATGGCAGCTTAAGGCATGGCAACCGCTGATGGGGTTATTAACATTAGGAATAAGTAGGAGGACAGAACTGGAGGAGTATATATATTTTAGGGGGTTATAGAACTGGATTACTTCTTGGAATTAATGAATGAGAGGCCATGGGGAGATCTGAAAAATTAATATTTTAAAACTAAAACATTCTTAACTGAGAATCAGTAGAGGTGAGCATGAGTTTAAAAGACTTATGTGTTAGGACATCAGCTGAATAGTTCCAAGTGACCACAGCATTACTGATGACAGAATAAAGAAGCCCAACCAGGAGTGTTTTTAAAGTCTAGAGGTTACAAAGTCATGGTTCATGGTTGAAGGTTTCAGCAGCAGGTAAACCAAGAAAGGGGTGGAGTTGGACAACATTTTGAAGGTGGAGCTAAAACAAACTGCTAGAGGAACTCAGCGGGTCAAACAGCATCTGTGGAAGCAGAAGGATGGTCAGCTTTTTGGGTTGAGACCCTACCTCTTGACCTGAAATATCGACCATCCCTTTGCCTCCACACATGCTACTTGACTCACTGAATTTCTCCAACAGTTTGTTTGTTGCTTCAGATTCCAGCATCAGCAGTCTCTCTTGTATCTCCATTTTATGAAGGTGGAAATAGGCAGAATTAGTAATGTGTGGTTCAAAGCTCATTTCCTAGTCAAATTTGACAACAAATTCATGAATAGACTGGTTGAGCTTCATACAATGCCAGGGTGAGAGATGGAGTTAATAATGGAAAATGCTGGATGAAGGGTCTTCGACCTGAAATGTTGACACCATTCTGCAGATGCCATCTCACCTGCTGAGTGTTCCAACATTTTCTTTTTATTTTTTTCAAAGTTCCAGCATCCACAGTTTTTTTTTACTTTCATTTACTCTTGAGGAGTGGAGTTAGTAGATGGGGAAAGGAGTTTTTGGAAAGGATTGAAGACTTCAGTCTTCCCCAATGCTTTGTTAGAGGAAATTCCTGCTCATCTAGCACAGGAAGTCAAATGAGAAAAATGACACTTTGGAGAATTGGAGGGGTGAGGGAGGTGGAGGTGAAGGAGCCCAGGGAGTGGCTGGTATACATGGGGAAGCTGATGGTGTGTTTATCAAAGTAGGTAAAGCAGATGAGAAGTAGGAAGGGCTGGAATAAAAGGTGTGGGAGCAGGAAGAGGAGCCGCTGCAGATGATTCTGTGGTTACAAGTCCATGGACAAACTTGAAACCAGGCATGCGCAGTCCCATCGAGCTAGAGGACATTGAAGAGCTGTTGTAACAGGATGGTATGGTTAACTCTGTCAATGTTTACAGAAAGGATAAAGAAGGGAAAGGCTAGGTAGTTTACCTTTAACACACTGGGTTGAGAGTGTAAGCTTTATCGGAGGGATTCAAACATAGATTTCTAGGAAAGGTAAGCATGGATTCGAGGTAAGTGGCTACATGTTCAAAGACTTTGCCAGGAAGCAGGGGATTGGAAGTTGTGATGGGGATGGAGGGCTAGAGTTTGCAAGGCCAAAAAGGTGAAATGTTTTAGAAGAAAGATATTATGACAGAGTTGAAAGAGCAGGGGACAGGGAGAGAGAAACATTAACAAGATCAGCTAACCATGGGGCATGGAAGGTTGGCTGGTCATCAGTTTTGTGGAATTAGGGTCAGGGGAGCAGGAGAAACTTTCATGGACAAAATGAGCTTGAAGATGGAATGGTAAGAGGTGGGGTGAAACCAGGGAACAATGAAAGTTCAGAGATACAGCAGGAGGATAAGGTAAGATTTCTTTATTAGTCACATGTACATCGAAACACACAGTGAAATGCATCTTTTTGTGTAAAGTGTTCTGGGGGCAGCCTGCAAATGTCGCCACGCTTCCAGCGCCAACATAGCATGCCCACAACTTCCTAATCTGTACGTCTTTGGAATGTGGGAGGAAACTGGAGCACCCGGAGGAAACACATGCAGACACGGGGAGAACGTACAAACTCCTTACAGATAGTGGCCAGAATTGAACCCAGGTCGCTGGCGCAGTAATAGTGTTATGTTAACTGCTGCACCACTGTGCCTTTCGAGGAACTTAAGAGGAGTAAAAACAGAAAATGAGAGAAAAAGATGTAGTATGTCAGGCAGCTTCTCTGGAGATTTAGGGTCGATGACCTTCCATCAGAGCTGGGAAAAGTTTGAAGTGAGACAAAGTTTAAGCTCTGGAGTAGGGGAGGGAGAACAGAGAGAGAGAAGGAAAGTCTGTCCTAGGTGGAGAGCAGGGCAAGTGGTGGCCATGCTGGCTGACAGTGGGCAGGGGAGAGAGTAACTGAGGGGATGTCTGGGGGAGGTATAAATAGGAGGGGAGGAATGAAATCTGAAACAGCAGAAGAGAAAAGAGAAAAAAAAGGGCTGGAAATGTGAAATGACTGATTATCGCGAATTGTTGAATTTCATGCTGAGATCCCCGAAGACTATCATAAGTCAGGTGTGTCAGGAGCCAGGGTTCAGGAACCTGGGTTGGGTGTGCATCCAGAGCTGGGGGCTTTGGAAAAATATGCCCGGTGTGAGGCCTTAGGGAATTAGAAATGTGGGCCAGGTGTCTGGGTGGAGCTGAGGGTCCAGAATGTGGGTTGGGTGTATCACTGGACCAGGGACGAGGAAGGTGGGCCTGGTGCCTGGTCTAAGCCAGGTTAGGGAACAGTGCTGTGTACGTGGCCAGTCTCAGGATTTGGTGACTGAGGAAGATGCAGTGGGCGAAAGCTGCTGTGCCTGCGCCCAGTACATGTTGGTATTAATGCCCATGCAGCAGAACCTGCTCTCCAGTCATCCCAGACCATCATGCCACAGCATCAAGACCTCACTCTTTGAAGTCCATGTGGGAGTTGGTGTGTAATAACTACCTCCTGTTAAAAAAACCTTGCCCAGGCAACCTCCACTCCACAAAATGAAGTTCAGGACCCTCATGGACAGGTCCTACAGTCTCACACCTGCTGCTAGCATAGTTCTGGATCTCAGATGATTTCACACTGACATCGCTGAACTGAGTGAGACACGTCAGGACCAGTTTAAAGAACAAGGACATCATGGGGTTGCAAAGTCGACAAGGAATACCATCTTTATGAGTGAGCTTTGCCATTAAGAATGAGCTAGTCTGGCATCTCAGTGACCTCCCTAAAGGATTAGTGAATGCCTTGTCACTCTTCGGCTCACTGGCACATAGAAGCCTTACATAAGCAATGGCAGGAGTGCACCACTTCACAAACTAGCCAGCTCCCTCCTCCCGCACTTCTTGTTGGCCACCTCTGGCCCCATCAGTATCTGTGCACACAATTAATGAGGAAGGGTCTCAGACCTGAAACATTAACTCTGTTTCTCTTTCCACAGATGCTGCCTGACCAGCTGAGTGTTTCCAGCATGTTCTGTTTTATTGCAGACTTGCAGAACCTGAATTATTTCTAATTTTCACTGAGCCAGTGTAAAGGTGAAAAATAAAGAGGTCAGAGTGGGAATTAGAGTGATAGTTGCAGCTGAGCAATTTAAATGCAAGGAATTAAATCAATCTGCAATATTCAACTGTGACTGTTTAAAAACCCACTTGGTTCAGAAGGAAAGGTGCCGTCCTATCTTGGTGTGGCCTATATCTGATCCTCACCCACAGAAGTAGTTGACTCTTCTTATTTTAGAGGTAATGAGGGATGAACAACAAATGCCAGCCAATAACACTCATATCATGTAAACACATAAATAAAAACAATCCATAAGATCATAAGATATAGGAGCAGAATTAGGCTATTCGGCCCATCAAATCTGCTCCGTCACTCGATCATGGCTGATTTATTTTTCCCTCTCAACTCCATTCTCCTGCCTGCTCTCTGTAACCTTTGATGTCCTTACTAATCAAGAACCAATCAACCTCCGCTTTAAATATAACCAATGAATTGGCAATGAATTCCACAGATTCACCACCCCTGGCAAAAGAAATTCCTCCTCATCTCTGTTCTAAAGGGACATCCTTCTGAGGCTGTGCCCTCTGGTCCGAGACTCTCCCACTACTGGAAACATGCTCTCCACATCCACTCTATCCAGGCCTTTCAATATTTGGTAGATTTCAATGAGATCCCCTTCATCCTTCTGAACTCCAGTGAGTACAGGCCCAGAGCCATCAAACACTCCTCATATGTTAACCCTTTCATCCTGGGATCATTCCCATAAACCTTCTCTGGACCCTCTCCAATGCCAGTACATCCTTCCTGAGAATTGGGGCCCAAAAATGCTCACAGTACTCCAGATGTGTTCTGATCAACACCTTATAAAGCCTCAGCTTTATCCTCACTTTTATATTCTAGTCCTCTCAAAATGAATGCTAACATTGCATTTGCCTTCCTTACTACCAACTCAACCTGCAAGTTAACCTTTTGGGAATCCTGCACTAGGAATCCCAAGTCCCCTTGCACCTCCAATTTTTGAATTCTCTCCCCATTTAGAAAATAGTCTATGCCTTTATTCCTTCCACCAAAATACATGACCATACACTTCCTTACGTTGTATTCCACCTGCCACTTCTTTGCCCATTCTCCCAACCTGTCCAAGTCCTTCTGCAGACTCCCTGCTTCCTCAACACTACCTGCCCCTCCACCTATCTTTGTATCATCTGCAAACTTGGCTATAAAGCAATCAATTCCGTCATCCAGATCATTAACATATAATGTGAAAAGTAGCGGACCCAACACCGACCCCTGTGGATCACCACTAGTCACCGGCAGCCAATCAGAAAAGGCCCCCTTTATTCCCACTCTTTGCCATCTGCAGTCAGCCAATCCTCCATCCATGTTAGTACCTTTCCTGTAACACCATGGGCCCCTATCTTGTTTAGCAACGTCATGTGTGGTACCTTGTCAAAGGCCTTCTGAAAATCCAAGTAAACAACATCCACTTACTCTCCTTTGTCCATCCTACTTGTTACTTCCTCAAAGAATTCCAACAGATTTGTAAGGCAAGGTTTCCCCTGAAGGACATCCTTTGGGCTTGAGGGAGTGGAAATAGATAGAATCAATGGCTAGGGTGAGGGAATATTGGTTTGAATGGATATGCGAACATTGAAGGTGAGAGTGTGACTGACGAGATTCAGACCCACAGAAGTTTTCTCTGGAGCGTCAGAGGCCGAGGGGAATTGGAATTGGAATTGGTTTGTTAGGTGTCACATGTACCGAGGTACAGTGAAAAACTTGTCTTGCATACCATTCATACAGATCAATTCATTACACAGTGCATTAAGGTATTACAAGGTAAAATAACAGAATGCAAAATAAAGTGTAACAGCTACAGAGAAAGTGCAGTGCAGGTAGACAATAAGGTTAGATTAAGATTAAGATATTTGTCAGTCACGTGTACATCGAAACACACAGTGAAATACATCTTTTGCGTAGAGTGTTCTGGGGGCAGCCCGCAAATGTCGCCAATCTTCCAGCGCCAACATAACATGCCCACAACTTCCTAACCCGTACATATTTGGAATGTGGGAGGAACCCGGAGCACCCGGAGGAAACCCACACAGACACGGGGAGAATGTACAAACTCCTTACAGACAGTGGCCGGAATTTAACCCAGGTCGCTGGCGCTATAATAGTGTTACACTTATCGCTACACTACTGTGCCTACCATATTCAAGATCATAAGGTGCAGGCCAATAATCTTGCGGGCAGGTTTGCTAGAGCTGTTGGGGAGGGTTTATGCTAGTTTGGCAGGGGGATGGGAAGCCAAGTGATAAGTTAGAGGTTGGTGCATTTAGTGTAGATGCAGTGTGCAGAAAGACTGTGAGGAAGGATAGGCAGTTGAAAGGGCAAAATTGCAGTCAGTTGGATGGGCTGACGTATGTCCACTTTAATGCAAGAAGTATCGGGAACAAGGGTGATGAACTTAGAGCATGGGTAAATACATGGAACCACGATGTTGTGGCTATTACAGAGACTTGGCTGTCACAAGGACAGGAATGCCTGCTGGATATTTCGGGGTTTAGATGTTTTAAAAGGGACAGGGACAGAGGTTAAAGAGGTGGGGGAGTGGCTTTGCTGATCAGGGACAGTGTCACAGTTGCAGAAAGGGAGGATGTCCTGGAGGGATCGTTCACTGAGTCAGTGTGAGTGGAAGTCAGAAACAGGAAGGGAGCAATCGCTCTATTGGGAGTATTCTACAGACCTCCCAATAGCAGCAGAGACACTGAGGATCAGATCGGGATGCAGGTTTTGGAAAGGTGCAAAAATAACAGGGTTGTTGTCATGAGTGATTTCAACTTCCCTAATAGCACCTCCTTAGTGTAAAGGGGATAGATGGGGCAGAGTTTGATAGGAGTGTCCAGGAAGGATTCCTGACACAGTATATCGACAGGCCAACTAGAGGAGAGGCCATACCGGACCTGGTACTAGGCAATGAGCCTGATCAGGTTTTAGATCTCTCAGTGGGAGAGCATTTTGGAGAAAATGACCATAACTCCTTGACCTTTAGCATAGTCTTAGAGAGGGATAGGAGCAGATGATATGGGGAAGTATTTAATTGTGGGAGGGGAGAATTATGATGCTATTAGGCAAGAACTTGGGAACGTAAACTGGGAACAGATGATCTTGGGGGAGGTGCACAATGGAAATGTGGAGGTTGTTTAGGGAGTACTTGCATGGGGCTCTGGATAGGTTTGTCCATTGAAGCAGGGTAAGGATGGTAGAGTGAAGGAACCATGGTTGACAAGAGATGGAGAACATCTTGTCAAGAGGAAGAAAGAAGCTTACCTAAGGTTTAGAAAGCAAGGATCAGACAGGGGTATGGAGAGTTACAAGATAGCCAGGAGGGAACTTAAGAATGGACTTCGGAGAGCGAGAAGGGGACATAGGAAGACCTTGGTGAGTAGCATAATGGGAAACCCCAAGACGTATGTGAAGGATAGGAAGATGACTAAAATGAGGATAGGACTGATCAGGGATAAAAGAGGAAACATGTGCCTCGAGTCAGAAGACGTAGGGAAGGTCCTTAATGAATACTTTGCTTCAGTATTCACCAGTGAGAGAGACTTGACGTTTGTGAGGATGGCATATGACAGAATGATACACTAATGCATGTCAATGTGAAGAAAAAGGATGTGCTGAAACTTTTGAAAAACATTAGGATAGATAAGTCACCAGGGCCAGACGGGATATATCCAGGGTTATTATGGGAAGCGAGGGGAGAGATTGTTGCACCTTTGGTGATGATCTTTGTGACCTCACTGGCCACAGGAGTAGCGCTGATTGACTGGAGGGTGGCAAATGTTGTTCCTTTGTTCAAACAAGGGAGTAGGGATAACCTTGGGAATTACAGGCCAGTGAGTCTTACTTCAGTGGTGGGCAAATTACTGGAGAAGATTCTCAGAGACAGGATTTATGAGCATTTGGAGAAACTTCTGATTAGGGACAGTCAGCATGGCTTTGAGAGGGGCAGGTTGTGCCTCATGAGCCTGATTGAATTCTTTGAGGATGTGACAAAGCACATTGATGAAGGAAGAGCAGTGGATGTGGTGTACATGGATTTTAGTAAGGCGTTTGATTAAGTTCCTCATGGAAGGCTCATTTTGAAAGTCAGGAAGCATGGGATCCAGTGAAACTTGGCCTTGTGGATTCAGAATTGGCTCGCTCATAGAAGACAGAGGGTGGTTGTAGATGGAGCATATTCTGCCTGGAGGTTGGTGACCAGTGGTGTTCCACAGGGATCTGTTCTGGGACCCTTGCTGTTTGTGATTTTTATGGATGAAGATGTGGAAGGGTGGGTTAGTAAGTCTGCAGATGAAACGAAGGTTGGTGGTGTTGTGGATAGTGCAGAAGGTTGCTGTAGGTTACAACAGGACATTGATAGGATGCAGAGCTGGGCTGAGAAGTGGCAGATGGAGTTCAACCCAGAAAAGTGTGAAGTGATACACTTTGGAAGATCGAATTTGAAGGCAGAATACAAGGTTAATGGCAGGACTCTTAGCAGTGTGGAGGAACAGAGGGATCTTGGGGTCCACATCCATCGATCCCTCAAGGTTGCTGCGCAGGTTGATAGGGTTGTTAAGAAGGCGTATGGCATGTTGGCCTTCATTAGTTGGGATTCAGTTCAGGAGCTGTGAGGTAATGTTGCAGCTCAGTAGAACTCTAGTTTGGCCACACTTGGAGTATTGTGTTCAGTTCTGGTCGCCTCATTATAGGAAGGATGTGGAAACTTTAGAGAGGATGCAGAGGAAATTTACCAGGACGCTGCCTGGATTGGAGACCATGTCTTATGAGCATAGCTTGAGGGAGCTAGGGCTCTTCTCTTTGGAGTGAAGAAGGATGTGAGGTGACCTGATAGAGGTGTACAAGGTGATAAGAGGCATAGATCAAGTAAACAGTTAGAGACTTTTTACCAGGGCGAAAATGGCTAACACAATGTGGCATAATTTTAAGGTGATTGGAGGAAGGTATAGGGGGGATGTCAGAGGTAAATTTTTCACACAGAGAGTGGTGGGTGCATGGAATGCACTGCTGGCAGAGGTTGTGGAGGCAGATACATTAGGGACGTATAAAAGACTCTTAGATAGGCACATGGATGATAGAAAAATGGAGGGCTATGTGGGAGAGAAGGGTTGGATAGATCTTAGAGCAGGATAAAATGTCAGCACAACATCGTGGGCTGAGGGGCCTGTACTGTGCTGTAATGTTCTATATTCTCTGTTCTACGTCATAACGAGGTAGATTGTGAGGTCAGGAGTCCACTTTATCGTACTAGATGATAAAAGTTTATCAAATTATGAGAAGCACAGATAGGTTAGACAGCCAGAATCTTTTTTATCAGGGTAGAAATGTTGAATTACCAGAGGGTATGGCTTTAATGTGAGGGGGGAAAGTTTAAAGGAGATGGGCAGGGCAAGTTTTTTACACAGAAACTGATGGGAGCCTGGAACATGCTCCCAGGGATGGAAGTGAATGCAGATACAATTGTGGCATCAAAGAGGCTTTTGGATAGGCACGTGAATATGCAGGAAATGGAGGGAAATGTTCCATGTGTAAGCAGAAGGGATTTGTTTAATTTGGCATCATGCTCAGCCCAGACCTTGTGGGCCAAAGGGCCTGTTCCTGTGCTGTACTGTTCTATGTTCTATGTGTTATGGTGAATTTTAGGGCAAGGATTTGAGAGTTGGGACTTGTAAGCGAATTTGGAAAAAGTTTTTTGGGAGTAGTGATCCATGTGAAAAGATTAAGGGGATAATTGTGAAAGTGGGTCGGTGAGTTTATATGGACTGTGAAATTAAGGGAGATTTGGAGGGCAGTGAACTTGGAACAGAGACCATGATAAATTAAGACAGGGAATGCAAACATTGAAGATGAGAAGTAAGTTGATGCAAAAAAATGAGAATAATGAGCTGTGAGGGGAGAAAGCTTTTCTGGTACTTGGCAGATTTTCATCCAGGTATGGAGGGTGAGAAAGCTGGAGTCAGTTGTGGCCACTGCTCTGGCAGAGGTAATCATGTGTCAGTAAATCGGGCCCTTCAGAGAAGGTGGGGAAGCACAGAGCGAAGCCGCGTGCTGACATGTGAAAAGGTCGGGTCTTAGACGGCAACAAGAGAGACAACAGGTCAAGAGTGCTTGAGGGTTAGGGTAGGAATGTGAAGGGCAGAGCTCCCAAGAGGGGAAAAATGAAAGGAGGCATGATGACAGACATGAGAAATCTCGGAAGGCTAAACCAAAAAAAAAGTAAAACTTGAAACCTTAAGCCTTGGATCACCTTCCCTAAAGCTCTCTACTCTCTTTCTTTCTTAAAAGTTACCCTGTTGACCAAACTTTCAGTCACCTGCCCTTGCAATATGGCTCCTGTGAATTTCCTTGAATTGGTTTACTAATTTAGAGATCAGATATAAAGGTGGGTCTTAGCAGGAGGTGTCAGCAACTCGCTTACTTGAGGATTGACCCAGACCATCCTACTGCACGGGACCTTCAGAGCAATTTAAAGCATCTCTTGACTTAAGGTATTTGCATGTGCCCTTCTTTGACCACTGCAACACCAAAGTGAGTTAAGCTAGGTGAGGCTATTCCTCAGAAAGACGAATGTATGGAGCAGTAAAATCAACTTCTCTGAACTTAGTAGGTACAGCTTGACTTTGAATAAAGATATAAAAATAATGAACACATGTTATTCTACTTTGGTGGGTCAAGTTACATAAGCAGAATAATCCCTTTGAATTCTGTCCCACAACCTTGGACAGAATCACACTCTCCCTGTAGTCTCTCTCGCTGCCTGAGCAGGGTCCTGTTTCCTCAGTACTGAACTGGCACTTTAGTGGCTGCCGACCTAATTTTCCTCTCTTTGCCTCCCAGATCCTAGCGGTAATAGGATCTGAAACAGAACGAAATTAAGGTGGAAAAAAATCTGCCATGTTTCTGCTGGAAGTCCGCCAATTCCAACCTTTGGGTAGACCTGCTCCACTGCTCTTACTGGAAAGGGACAAAGGCCTTGGAAAAGTATTCCAAGAAAGAACATTCTCAGGTCCTCAATCAGCGTAGCCACTGTAAATGCTTCAACCTGACTAATAACCCTGCCTGCTACAGGTATGTGGTAGGGGAGCCTGTTAGTTTCGACATCCATGCACACGAGAGAAGGCAAGGAGCAGTTCTGACATGCAAACTTTTACTGAGTCTCTGGAGAGTTTTGTGCATTTAGGGGAACTATAAATCCATCCCCTTGCTGCTGAATGTGCTCATAAAACCTCTTGCTGCTGAAATCTGCTGCTCTGTTTAGCTCCCAATGCTTCCAGTCCTTTAGTCAGATAGATGCAGGCCTGTCATGGGGATCAGCCCAATGGGTTTCCTTCATCCCCAAGTAGCAAACTTTCTGCAGCCAGTGTGGTTAACTCTGGCCCAACAGCAGGGCACTGCAGATGATGGGAATCTGGAATAAAGCAAAATTTGATGGAGGTTCTCACCACGTCAGAGAGCATCTAAAAAGAAGCAAGAGTTAATATTTCAGGTTGATTAGGAATCAATGATAACTGTCTTCAAGTGCAAGAAGCCATCTTTAAAGTCAGAAACAAAGAAAAGGGCATTCTGATGCAGAACAAGTCACTCAAAGTTTAATTCCATTTCATTCCTTGTGTACTTCAAACATTTGAATCTAAGCCTGGGCGAGGAAAGGATTGGTGATGGTAACTTGCCAAAAGGATACATCAAGTACAGGAAGGCTTGTGCATACCTGGAACACAGTGGCTGGCTAATTCTTGTAGCATATATTTTTATTCATAGAGAATGAAACATAGTATTGGCAACAAGCAAACCAAACCAGTAGTTTTGGCCCCTGCAGTGTTTAGCAAGTGCCTAGTTGAGAAATAAAGACAGATATCGGCTCAGTCCACATTCCTTCTCACCCAGGTGGAGGCAGGGTGTTGGAGTTAGGAAGTAGCTCCTGTTCCAGATCATTATCCTGTGACAGAAAGTCCAAAAACTGCAGAAGCTGGAAACTGAAATAAAAACAGAAAACATTGGAAATGCTCAATAGAAGCAATTAGTTTTGGGTGTTGACTGAGGGATATACTGTATGTTAACCAAGACACCAACAGAAGTTTCCCTGGTACCATGGCATCTTTTATACCCCCCTAAAGGGGCAGCTGGAGGCTTGCTTTAACATTTCTTCACAAAATTTATATGTCCCTCAATACTACACTGGAGTGTCAGCACAGGTAAGATGTTCAACTTCCTGGGGCGGAGTTAAACTCATACTTTATTCATTCAGACTCAAGAAAGTTTAGCAGTGATGTCACCATGTTTGATTTGACAGCTAACACAGACCATTTTAACTCTCATGAATAAGGTAGGGTAATAAGGGATAGATAGCCTTTGGAGGTAGAATGGAACAATGAAATGAAACTACCATATTTGCATTTTTAAAACATCATCATGTATGGTCATTGCTTTGTCATGTTGAAAAGACTTAAAGCCCTTTAAAAAGACTTAAAGCCCTTTATCTGTTAAATTGTGCTGACTAAAGTCATTTTACGCCAATGACATCTCATAAAGAGCAAGGCGATAAATCACAAATTAATTTGTTTTTTTGGTGGTATTGCTTGAGGAAAGAATGTGACCAGGACACTTGAAGAACTCCCTGTTCTTTTTTGAATAGTGCTGAGCAACTAACTGAGTCATTTCCGCAGGCAAGTGGGAGCTTGTTTTCAAATTTCAGGCAGACAACATAATCTCTGGCATTGCTATATTTTTTGATTTTGAATTCAAATTTAGTCCAGTGTTTGAATTCCTGGTCAGCTAACTCAGGGTCAAGCTGACAATGATGAAGATAGCTCCATTATTTTCACACGTGTGCTCACACGCGCACTTACACCCACACTTGTACACACACACACATGCATGCACGCACACACACACACACACACACAATATACATGACCAGCAGTGGTAATAAGGAATGTAACAACAGAAGCCAAGAAAACAAGCATGTATTCTCTGTTATGAGATCCTTATTTGACTATTGAGGCAATGCAGTAAGCCAGCTTGTGTACACATACATGAAATGTATATTAGCTATGCCTGAATATTAAAATCAGCATTAGTATTATGATTGTGAATGTTGACACTTCTCTAGTTTGCCCAGAGTGACCATAAAGTTTGTGTACATAATATGTGTGATGAAGATTAGGCAGTATTTGGCTCTTCAAAGATTGATTTATTTTAGAGTAGTTTGCTGTATGTTTTACTGGTGTGTTTTTAATTACAATTTTTATCTTTAAGGCATTGGAGATTTGTGATTTTTTTAGTTTTGCTGCTCCTCTAGTTACAGAGTTTTTGCGTTTCTACCATTTAAATGGGATTTTAATTCTTCGTCTCTCTTCTGATGAGGCAAGTGAATTCACACTGAAGAAAGAGTGGCCACACTAGTCCTGGCCAAATTTAGTTCGTTACAGATCTAGACACATCTACAAGGAAAGGTCTGAGGAAATCTGCTTTTCCCAGCCTTGTTTTACCAGAGGAGTGGTGTCGGAGCTTTTGACCTCACAAGAGCAATTGCCAGTTGCCAACTGGCAAAACTACAACTTGGGGCCTTTCTATAAACTCTAACCAAAGCATGGAATCAATCAGGATAGATCAGTTACATTCTGCAGGAAGCTCATGTGATCCTTAGGAAGTAGAAGAGAAAACTACTGGGGCTTGTCAGCCTTTTGCTTACCATCGGACAGGTTCAGCATCACTCTATTGTTCTTACCAATGATTGGGGGAAGTGGATTTGATGCAACTTTTTTAGACGCAAACTGATGTGGGGATTGAAAGCTGGTTCAGCAGTTGTGAATTTGTGTGGACAGGAGTTTGAATCTGTCCCATTTACAGGACCCTAAAACTTCAGGCCTTAAGAGTCATCATGGTATGAGTCAATGCATGGAGCATTTTAACTGATATGAGCTGGAGGCCTCTTGTTTTCATTCATGTTAAGCTGTAAAGATTACAGTTAATTTACCTGTTATCTCCCAAGGATATATGCCTGAAACAGGAGTTCACCTATTTTTGATGAGCTAACATATTGGAGATAAAAAAATCACATGACTGGTCATAAAGACATTTGAAACAGCATTATGGTGGTTTACAGCAAGGAAAAAACAAAATGGCAACTACATGTGTTGCTGTTGTCTGACTGCCATGGGGATTGTACCATTAAGGCCTGATATCCTTCTGTGATCGCTGTGCAGCTAAGTGTCGGCAGTTACATTGAACTTTGGTCAGGCCACATTTGGAGCATTGCATGCGGTTGTGGCCGTCGCATTACAGGAATGATCTACAGAAGAGGTTCACCAGGATGTTGCCTGGATTAGAGAGTGTTAGCTGTAGGGGGAAGTTGGACAAACTTGGATTCTTTTCTCTGGAGCGTCAGAAGCTGAGGGTCGACCTGATGGAAGTATATAAAATTATGAGAGGCCTAGATGGGGCAGATAGTCAGGGTCTTTTTCATAGGGTGGGAGGGCAAAGCTTAAAGGTGAGAGGGGAAAAGTTTAAAGGAGATTTATGAGGCAATATTTTTACAAAGAGGTGCCTGGAACAGTAGCCAGTGGTGGATGCAGATAATATAACAACATTTAAGAGGCACTTAGACAACACTTAGACTGGCATCGTGGTTGGCAGGGACAGGTACTGTTCTATGTTTTATGTTCTGTGTTCTAATTCTGTGATTCATAGGGTCAATGTGGAGGAGGAGCTCAAAGAGGTAAAGAGCCAGCAAGCCTCACTCTTTGTCTTGGATCCCCTTCTGACTTAGGCTCCACTTCATGCAGAAGGACAAGATGTGCTTATGCTTCTTCTTCCAAAAGATTGACATGGGAGCTCTATGTTCAACAGACTTAAGGAAGTCGATGTCACAGTAACGTCACTGAGCCAGGCATATCAAGGATCAGCCAATCCTGTGCCAGGCTGGAGCATGCAGACAGCACAGCCTCCCTGAACTTTCTGTCCTCCATCTTGCAGATTTCCAGGTTACAGCAAGTGGGAGAACCTGCACCTGCCACTAACTCTGGATGAGCTGACAAGGTCTATCCATTCCTTTGAGGCAAGTAAAACTCCTGGAAATGATGGCATGCCATTTGAGCTGTGTTCGCCTCTGGGACTGAATGAGACCAGACCAAATAGAAATGCATCTACCTGTCAGCATTTTGAAACCCATAAAGAAATGCATCATCAGTCCCATTTATAAAAGGAAGAGAGGAGAAACAACATATCAGGAATTGGTGACCCATTTCACTGCTTAATATTGAAAACAAGGTTATGTCCAAAGTCAATTGAGATGAATTGATTCTGGAGCTGATGGTTCACCCAGATCAGACCTCTACTGTACCAGCAGAAAGATCACTGACTACCTTGGATCATCTTCCAAGGAATACGGTTGCCTATGGGTGGGTCATGGATGGACACTTGCTAAATCAGCTTGGAACAGGAAAAAGCTATTAACAGAATATTACAAATGGTCATGATGGACTTGGTCTTCAAATTGGGGTTAAGGGAGGGATTCACCAGTTGGATATGACTACACTCCACAGACACCAGTAGTGGAGTCTTAACCAATGGGTGGGAAATGGAATGCTTCCTGCCAGGTCTGGAGTTAGGCAAGGCAGCCCTGTCTTGTTTATGTGTTGTTTTGAGCCCTTTCCTAGTTCCTTCTGAAAGAATGGAGGCATCATAGGGGTAATGATACC
The DNA here is from genome assembly GCF_009764475.1 of Pristis pectinata. Lineage (NCBI taxonomy): Eukaryota > Metazoa > Chordata > Chondrichthyes > Rhinopristiformes > Pristidae > Pristis > Pristis pectinata. Next base: position 118,392,556 of record NC_067407.1, read on the forward strand.
AGGCAGTGGAGGAACTTGTCAAAATTTCCCTGTATGTGGACAACACCGCTGTCTTCTGCTCGGGTCCATTGTCGGTCCACAAACTGGTGAGCACCTACGACAAGTTTGATCTGACTTGGGTGAATTGCAGCAAATAGTCCAAGTACTCCTTTGTTCTTTACCATCAGGTCTGCTTACACGAAGGTGTTGGGAATATTGTTCAGAAGAGCCAGGGGATGCACCAAGAACTAGAAAGAACATGTAGCCAAGGTGAAGCAGAAACTGAGATTGCAGAGGCAGCATTTGTTCTTGACTGGGGTTTGGAATCTGGCCAGCAAGTGCAAGGTGCTCTAGTGGTTATCGTAACTTGTACAGGTGTTGCTCATACCCATCTTGCCATCTTTCAGTTTATCGGGATGTTGAAAATACACCTGTCTGCAATGAACAAATCTCCAAAGAAAGGTGGAAATACATACCCAATGTAGTTCCCATCCCTGACAGCTACCTTTATGAGTGGCTGCATTAAGCTGTCTTAGACGCTTAGTATAAAACACCAAGTGTCACTAAGTGCTGAGTTCTCATTTGCAAAGGATGGGTCTGGCCAAGTTGTTATGGAACATTCTATTTGGTTAAGCCATACCGTACTATCAGTCCCTTGGGAAAATGCTTGTGCAGAAGAATGACTTTGACCACAAGCCAATCAGGCAATAGGCTGCATGGAATGTCCTTAAGGCTTTGGAGGTATTCTGAGGGACAGGATATGTAAGTTTTTGGATAGACAAGGTCTGATTAGGGATAGTCAACATGGCTTTGTCTGTGGCAAGTCATGTCTAACCAATCTTATAGAGTTTCTCGAGAAGGTTAACAGGAAGGTTGATCAGGGGAAGGCGGTGGACGTTGTCTACATGGACTTTAGCAAGGACTTTGACAAGGTCCTGCATGGGAGGCTGGTTCAGAAAGTTAAGTCGTTTGGCTTCAGGATGAAGTAGTCAATTGGATTCAACATCGGCTTAGTGGGAGAAGACAGAGAGTGGTATAGATGGTTGTCTCTCTGACTGAAGGCCTGTGATTAGTGGTGTGCCGCAGGGATCGGTGCTGGGTCTGTTGTTGTTTGTCATCTATATTAATGATTTAGGTGATAATGTGGTAAACTGGATCAGCAAATTTGCAGATGATAACAAGATTGGGGGCATAGTGGACAGCAAGGAAGGCTATCAAAGCTTGCAAAGTAATCTGGACCAGCTGGGAAAATGGGCTGAAAAATGGCAGATGGAATTTAACGCAGGCAAATGTGAGGTGATGCACGTTGGGAGGACAAACCAGGGTAAGACTTACACAGTGAATGGTAGGGATATGAGGTGTGCGGTAGTACAGAGGGACCTGGGAATATAGATCCATAGTTCCTTGAAGGTGGCATCACAGGTAGCTAGGGTTGTAAAGAGAGCTTTTGGCACACTGGCCTTCATAAATCAGGGCATTGAGTATAGGAGTTCGGATGTTATGTTGAAGTTGTATAAGACGTTGGTGAGGCCAAATTTAGAGTATTATGCACAGTTCTGGTCACCTGCCTGCCGGAAAGATATCAATAAGCTTGAAAGAGTGCAGAGAAAATTAACACAGATGTTGCCGGGACTTGAGGACTTGAGTTATAGGAAAAGGTTGAATAGGTCAGGACTTTATTCCCTGGAGCGCAGGAGAATGAGGGGAGATCTTATAGAAGTATACAAAATTATGAGGGATATAGATAGGGTGAATGCATGCAGGCTTTTTCCCCTCAGGTTGGGTGAGACTAGAACTAGAGTTCATAGGTTTAAGGTGAAAGGTGAAATATTTAAGGGGAATCTGAGGATGATGCTTCTTCACTTCACTTCACTTCACTTCACTTCACTTCACTTCACTTCACTTCACTTCACTTCACCACTTCACTTCACTCTTTTTGTCCTTTTTCACTTCTTCACTCAGAAGGTGGTGCAAGTGTGGAACAAGCTGCCAGCAGAAGTGGTGGATGCGGGTTCAACTGTAACACTTAAGAGAAGTTTGGATAGGTACATGGATGGGAGGGGTTTGGTGGGATATTGTCCAGGTGCAGGTGGATGGGACTAGTCATAAAACCAGGCCGGCATGGACTAGATGGGCTGTACTTCTGTGCTGTAGTGCTCTATGACTCTATGACTGTATGGCTTGGGCTGAACTGGGATGATGGAGGCAGTCAGATCATTACCTGAGCTGGCTGTCAAGATTATTTGGCAGAATGCTTCAGCGCACCCTTTGAAGAGATTCAGTGTTTTCTCAAATGCTCCTTCCAGATTTTATGCAGAAATGGGCCAGGGATTCAGTGAGGGTGTTATATGTTTGACGTGTTTTCTCTGTAGTCCAGGAAATCTCCAGATCTAATGCAACTCAAAGCAGAGTACCTGTTTCATGTATCTGGTTTCAGGCATGTGGACAAGGTGTTCCATGTATTGGAGCTGGCAAAGATAAACTGGATTCTTAATGCTGAGGATGCTGGCCTGGGAGAACACACTAATGTTGATTCACTTAACCAGCCAATGGATTTGGAGGATCTTGTGGAGGTGATGTCATTAGCACAACTTCAGATTGAGGTTCCTGCTCACATCTCCAAATATGTATACAGGAGGGTGAAAATTAACAAATATTAGGTTATTGTAAGAAAATGTTAGTGAGGTAAAAGATCACCCATGCTCTTATTGAAGCCTACTTTTGGCTTCAATTATTTCCTAATTACATGAGTGATGCAGAGGACGATAAGAAATGTAAGGTTTACAAGTCTGCCGATGATATGAAATTAGGTGGAAGGGCATATTGTGATGATGACATTTGTGATTCAGCAGCAGGATCTAGGTAAATTGAGCAGCTGGGTGAAAACCTGGTGAATGGAGTTTAATGTGGGAAAGTGTGAGCTCATGCACTTTGGTAAGAGGAATCAAAATGTAGATTATTATCTAAATCGAGAGAGAAAGCCAATAACTGAAGTACAGAGGGATCTAGGTGTTCTTGCATGAATCACAAAACAGTAGCAGGAAGGTCCAGCAGATAGTTGAGAAGGCAAATGGCATTTTGGCTTTTATTGCAAAGGGGTTGGAGTTAAATAAAATAGGGATGTTTTGTTACAATTGTACAGGGTGTTGGTAAGGTCACACCTGGATTATTGTGCACAGTTTTGGTCTCCTTACCGTGAAAAGAATGTATTGGCATTGAATGCAGTCCAAAGGAGATTTATCAGGCTAATTGCCGGGATGAGAAGGTTGTCCTATCATGAAAGCCGAGACAGTTTGGGTCTGCATATGTTGGCATGTAAATTAGCTCCACTCTAGCAGGGACCTTGTTAGAGAGAGGTTCAATATTAAGGGAAAGAAGACTGAGAAGAGGGCTGGAGCCATGACACAATCTCACTTGACCTCATTCTGCTCTGTGCACCTGTTGATTAGGATTGGGACTGGCATGTCATCACCTAAGTGCTCCAAGGTCAGCCAACATCATCGGATTTAGTCAAGGACAGTAAAAGTACAAAAGTTCAATTTCACCAAGACGTCAAAGAAATGATACCTACCTGTAACCTGTAAATAGTTACAGAGAAACATAAAATATACGAACAGGAGAAGGCAATTCGACCTTCCGGGTCCACTTCACCATTCAACATGATCATGCTTCATCATCTACTTCACTCCCTGTTCCCATTTTCTCCTCATTTCCCTTGATCCCTTTACAATGAAGAAATATACCTGCCTCCTCCTTGAGTATATTTAATGTCTTGATCTCCACTATGTGAGAGGATTCCAAGGCTCACTGCACTCTGGGTGAAGAAGTTTCTCCTGATCTCAATTCCAAGTGGCATACCCTGTACCCTTAGGCTGTTCCAGACACTAAGTCCCAGTTCCAGACTTCTCAATCATTGGTAAGATCTTCCCTTCATCTAATCTATCTATTCCTGTTAGAAATTTATACATCCCATCTCGTTCTTCTAAACTCCAGTGAATATAAGTCTAATTGACCGAATCTCTCCTCAGTCATCAGTCCTGCCATTCGTGGAGTCTAGTAAATCTTTGTCATACTCCCACCAGACAAGAAATCTTTCCTCAGATAAGGTGGCTAAAACTCCACCAAAAACTCCAAGTGGGTCTCACCAATGTCCCGTACAGCTGCAAGAAGACATCCTTGCGCTTATACTCAAATCCTCTTGCAGCATACTATTTGCCTTCCTAAGTGCTGCACCTGAATGCTTGCTTTCAGTAACAGGTTTACAAGACCCGCCCAGTTTTTGTTGCAGTTCCCCTTTTCCCAGTCTGTCACCATAAAAGTAAAAGTGTGTCCTTCTGTTTCTAGAACCAAAGTGAATAATCTCACATTAATCCACGTTATACTGCATCTACCACTCATCTAAATCAGGAGCCTTTTTACATCCTTTCACAACTTACTTTCCCACCCGAGTTCATGATCCTTCCACCTGTTTTTAATATCATGTTCAGCTATGCAAGATTAGCTGGATTGTGGCACATGATAATGTCAGAGATGGTTTGAACTTAGTGTTGAAGACTGATTCAGGTCACTTCTCAGTGCTCTGCATATTGCCAATGGTTTTTGAACACACACAGAGTGCTTTACCAAGCATCCTGCACACTTCCCATCGGTATCCTAGAGACAGCTCAATTTAGTCCTGAGTGTGTTTGTTAAATTTCAAAAGAAGTTCAGAATTTATTTTCAGGTTTTTGTGGTGTTCATGGGCAAAACAAACCATCTCTCTTCAGCTTCAGTTAAATCTGTTCTGTATATGAGGTGACTCATGTTGACTGTGCCTTCCCTGATTCATTCTCCTGATGCATCTCTCAGAGATTTCGATAAATTTAGTATGCACAGAACATTGTTGAAAACTCTTGTAATTCCATGCTGGTGGATTAGCTGAAAATTTGTTTTAAGCACCAATACACATCACTGCTGCATTATGTTTGACATCCACTATTTTGCTTTTTATGTAAATTGATCCAAATGCATTTTCACATCATCATCAATGTCCACATCCATGTCCAAAGGCACACAGCTATTCTAGTTTGACAAAATAAAGAGGAATTTTTGTAGAATTAACCAAAACTGTATGAATCATAAGTATTTTTAGGGTTGTCCATTGAAACAGATCTCTTAGGAATTATTCAAATTGTGGTGTCGATTTTTAAACTTAAATTCACATCTATTAAAATCAATAAATGGCTTGTCTACTTTGTTCTCAGAAATTTTAATAAGTTTAGCATGCAGAGAACATTGAAAACTCTCATGATTCCATGCTGGTGGATTAGCTGAAAATTTGTTTTAAGCACCAATACGCATCACTGCTGCATTATGTTTGACATCCACTATTTTGCTTTTTCTTTAAATTGATCCAAAAGCATTTCACATCCTCATCCATGACCACATCCACGTCCAAAGACAGACAGCTATTCTAGTTTGACAAAATAAAGAATAATTTTTATGAATCATAAGCTTTTTTTAGGGTTGTGCATTGAAACAGATCTCTTAGGAATTATTCAAATTGTGGCGTAAATATTTAAACTTAAATTCACTTCTATTAAATCAATAAAAGGCTTGTCTACTTTGATCAGGATTTCTACAAATAGCAGTAATAAAATCAGTTGACAGATCAGTGCACCCACACCCCTTTCAATGATTCAACCAATTATCCAATCCAAACAAAACTGTCTGATAGAATGAAAACAAATATCTACATAAAGGTGATTGTCTTTTGAAACTGTGGTTGTTTCTAGTTTGCCTTTGGCAGAAGAGTGACTACATTTGGTATGCAATTTAGATTGCCCTAATCTAACTGATTTCAGCTGGGGAGCAATTGTGAGTAGTAAACTTGGATTTAGTAAATGTGGGCTGGGTGAAAGAAATTTTGGCCCAGTGTCTCATTATCTAGTGACCTGCTCTCAAATGTAGGTGTGGGCACGAGATTGGAGTGCCTTTGGACGAAATGGTAGCCCACCTCTTTGCGGGCTGTAGGTTTGCGAGGAGGGTGTGGCAAAAGATGCAAGGGTCCTTGTCACAGTTCATCCCCAGCAGCTGCGTAACAGAGGATTCTCTGATCTGTGGGCTATTCCTGGGGACACACACACAGATGGACATAAACTGCTGCTGGAAGGTCATCAACTCAGTGAAAGACACCCTTTGGTCTTCCTGAAACTTGTTGGTCTTCCAGCACTGTAAGATGTCCGTAGGGGACTGGCACATTTCAGGCTGCAGGAGTACGTACTGAGAGATGCACTGAAGCTAGGTACAGCCAATGCAAAGGCTTGATGGGGAAGGACTACAGTTTAGGGTTCTTCTGCCACTGGAGAGGGAAGGGCAGGGTCAGGTGAGAAAACCCCTAAATATTGTAAATATGGGACCGGGTAGCTTCCAGGGAGCCACACGTGTGGCATCGGTATTGTTTTTATTATATGAAAAGGTAACACTAATGAATGATCTGTACAAGAATGTAAAGGTTTGCACTGTTTTATAATTGTATATAGTTTGTCTTTTACTATGAATAAAGTTTATTTTGTTTAAAAAAAAGATTGGAGTGCCTTTGAACTCAACTGAAATGTTGTCCATGATTGAATGCCTCTGGCACTCAAGATGAGGGCTTGCAAAGGAAGATCACTTGGCATACACCTTCATGGGACCAAATCCAATCAAGATGGGAAGCAATTTAGAAGAAGAATCTGAGATAAGTGGATTTAAAGTTTTGGAAAAACTGCAAGAAAGGGGGCCATTGAGTCAGATAGTATAGATTCATTTAAGGGACAGTTAGATAACCACATGAAGGAAAAAGCATTTTGATGGAATTAGACAAGGAAAGATGGAAGGAGACTTGTATGGAAAATTAATGCTGGAGTGGATTAACTGTTTTAGAGCCAAATATTCCATGTCATTTCCATGAAAGGGGTAGGACTCTATGTGATAGATCTAGAGGATTTTTTTTTTTGAATGGTACACATTACTCCCTCATTTGTTCTATTTTTTTCCCTCTTAGTGTAAAATAAGTCACAGGAGGTAAAAATTGAGTGCATTTTATTCATTCTTGATCATTATTTTGCATTTAGATATACAATACTTGGATGAGAGTTCTGCATGTGATGTTTCAGATTATGTCCCCAGAAATCCATATCAATTCAGTGGCATTAAATGCACTATATAATAGTGAGATCATGTTGCACTCTACCTCTCAAATTTATTCATTGGAAGTCAGTATAATGGATTGCAACACATTACTGCCTCCATGTAACAAGTCTAGTGCTATCAATTGGGAATTCTGGGTACTGCTTTTGTGCTTGGATCAAAACCATGGTTGAATTCTGCATTGTCTATTTGGGGTCAGTTATATTCTGGCATTCAGGGACTTTGCAGCAGTTATAAAGGTTCCATTTTGTATCTGTATTAATACGGGCTGAAAGCAATGAAATGGAAGTGGCAGATGTAAACTTTACTAACTACATTGTTGGAGCAGGAGTAGATCATACAATTCCTCAAACTTCATCCACCACTCAGTTTGATCCCAGTTGATCTACTTCCATTTGACCTTACTGCACTATCATGGATCACTTGATTTTCTTAGTGTGTGAAAATCTATTGAGTATACCCAGTGACTTGAGCACCCATATTCCTCTTGAGTACACAAGTCTAAAGTTAAGGTTTAAAAACAGTGTCCTTGACTTGGTTCTGAATTTGTGATCCTTTTAACCCCACAACATGTGCCACAGTTATAGACTCTCCAGCCAGAGAAAATAACCTGTAAGCATTATTGCCTATGAGCCAATTAAGAACTTCATGTTTCAAAGATAATGCTATCTTTACAATGGTCTCTGATCAAGGAAGGTTGAGTACTTGTCTCAAAAGTTAAAATGTTGAAATATTTTCTCTTGAATCACTTCTCTGTAGCTGAACATAGTACAAATGTTTTTTTTTAGCTTTTCTATCTAAAATTTTATGAATAATATAAAATTATTTTTGCATTTCCAACCTCCAAAAATACATTTATTTCCAATATTCTCACATTAGAGTTCTAAACTATTGTGATCTCCTTCCCCTTGGGCAACTCTGGGGGTTGAGACTGATTTGTTTCCACTCCACTTCTGTGGGTACTGAAATGGCTGATGAGGTCAATGTGTGACCCACAGACTGTGTCACAGGAGGTGCCTGAGGAGAGATGGGTAAACAGTTTGGGAGGTGGTGCTTGTCTTCTGCTACCTTCTGCAACTTTGTGCCCCCAACACATGGACTCGTGTTTCTCAATTCTGTATTGATTGCTCCTCCTCCACTTTGGGCAGTCAGAGGAAAGTGGTTGCCATAAGTTGATCAGGATGTTACACTTTCTTAAGAAAGTTTTAAGAACATCCTTGAACCTTTTCCTCTGTCCACCGGTACTCTCTTGTCCTGAAAGAGCTTGGAATAAAGTGCCCACTTCTGGAATCAAATGTTGGGCATATGAACGATGTGGCCTGCCAGTATAGCTAAATGACTGTAATTAGGCTATCGATGCTGGAGATATTGACCTGAGAGGGGATGCTGCAGTTGGTTGGCTGAATCTGCCAATGGATTTTGTGGAGGCATTGTTGGTTGTATCTCTCCAGTGCTTTGAGGAGGCTGGTATGGATAGTGCATGTCCAAGGACTTGGGATCAGGAATCACTGATGTCTGGTAGACCACAAGTTTTGAGTCAGGGTTTGTCGTCTTGACCTTCAAGTACACTTTTTCTCAGGTGGCTAAAGGCTGTGCTAGCACACTGAAAGTAAAGGTGAATTTCATCATGGATGTCTACCTTAACTGATGGGTGGCTCCTGAGATTTGGGAAGCAGTCCACATTTCCTAGGGTCTTCTCATGGACCTTTATTGCTGACGGGCACTCTTGTACAGCAAGGAGAGGTTGGGAAAGGATCCTCCTTTTGCGGAAGTTAAGTGTAAGGCTATTCTTTTGCATACTTCAGTAAACGAGTTGATGATGACTTGGAGCTGTGCCTTGGAGCATTGTGTGTGTACTCTAGTGTGATGACTGAAGTTGGGGTGATCTTGTTCTTGGAGAGGAGGTGACATAGGTTGAACAGTTTTCAGCTTATCCTGTGGTTTGGCTCTACTTCAGCAGGAACTTTACTGGAGGTAAGAAGCAGCATTTCAGTGAGAATGGTTAATAGAAGTTTCGGGATGAAGATGCAATCTTGCTTGACACCAATCTGTTCTGAGATTGTGACGTGTGGGACCATTGTTCAAAATGACAGTGTTTTGAACAATCTAAGATTGAAGCATATTTCTGCGGGGAGAATATTCTGCACTCCAGCATCTCTCTTGATTGACTGAGTTAAAGCTATTTTCTTGTAGCACTGCTGCCTCCACTTTTCATGATTAAAATCAGATAAAACTCTGTGTCTTCCTTCTTAATTCTCTAAGATGCTGCAATGGTTGGCAATTTGAACCATAAACAAAGTTCCTTTAATTTGTGAGAAGGGTTACAGAGCCAGCAGACATGCTTACAGTTGCTTTCTTTCTAGCAACTGCTTTGCAATCTTCCTCCCAAACAGTGTTGCTGCACTAACCTACAGTTAGTCTGTGAAATCCACAAAGTGGTGACATCTTTGAAGGAACAATTATTATCCACAGACAGATATTACATATAATGTGCAGTCACTTTGGAAATCACCAACATCATGCAGGCTTTATTTACCCCTATAATCGGTGGAATATTCGTCCAGTCCCGCGGATTATCAGGACTTTAACACAACCACTACACTACTTATCAAGTCTAATTTCTCATAATTTCTCCAACAGGGTTTTGGAGCATCATGTTTCTTTTTGAGAAACTAGTAATATTTTAAAACTAGTAATATTTTAAATATACACCTTACTCTCAACTTTCACATATTTAACTTTTGCCATTTTGAGAATTTGCAGTTGAAATGCACTGGTAGAGACTTTTAAATCCTCAATTCTTCTGCTAATGAAAAAATCATTCAACACAACAAATGTGAGCCTCTAGACTGTCCCCAGAGGAATTTCTCCTTTATTTTTAAAAGTGTAAAGTTTTTGAGTGAGATAGTGAAATGCACAACTACACCCCCTCCCCAGGTATTCCACTACTGGTAAAGGATTGAATGTCCCACTAATGGCCCAGCATTGGTACCTCTACCTGTGTCCACATGATTTACCATCTTGGGAGGATTCAGAGGAAATCTCCCAGCAAATAAACGTTTCACTCTGCAAGGCCTGCCTGCAAAGTAATCCTCTGGTGTCAACAGGAAACGAGTTCTAGAATCCCAGGTTTTGGGATTCTGGAAAATATCCCTCTTAAAGTTAAGGGTGTTTTTTTTTTAAAAAAGTTGCCCTTAAAAACTAGTCCCACTGATAAAAGTCTACCTCCAATCTCAGCTGTAGATGCTGCTGTGCATTGCAGCCTCAATATGACTGTCCACTGGGAATTATTCTCCAGGATCCATTCCCCCTAAATACAGGGCTTTCTTTTTTCAGCTGTATCCCAACTAAGAAGGTCAACCAGAGGGTGCGTCATCAATGACTACAGCTATAGAATTCAGCCAGTGTTTAGTTTTGTTGCAATCTTTTTATTGAAGGAGTAAAAACAAATTGATCACATCTCTGAGCTCCATGGAGGGCCAGAGCGCATATGTTATAGAGGCAAACATGGCAGCCATTTGAGAAGCAGCAGGATTCCATAAACAGCAATGAAATAAACAAGATGTTTGGTGAAACTAGTTAGGGAAAGCACATTTACTAGGACATGAGAGAACACTGTGTTCTTCCCTAAGTAGTGTCTAGGGAACATTAACATCCAGAGAAACCACCAGAGTTACAGGGAAGAATTTGTCATTTAACATCACACCTAAAGAGCAGCATCTTGCACTGAACTGAAATTAGTCTAAATCATATGCCTGCCCACTGCAGTGGGATTGAATCCAGAATGTGTTGACTTGAAGGTGACATGACTCCCTTGCCATCATAGTTAATGATAAGGGTAGAAGGACTCTTGCCCTGACATTTTAAAAAAGATATTGCTTCTTCTTTTACTTTGCATTGACTTTTGACCTCCTGTCAAAACTTCTGTGAAAAGCTGGTGCATTCTCTGTAGAAATAGTATAAATATATATTAGTGCTAAAGAAGGGTGGGGCAACTCAAATTCCAATTCAGGGCTTCTATCAAATATGATGTTTATGTTAATGTAGAAAAAGTTATTTGCATTCCTTGCAAGGGTTTCAAAATCTCTGCAGAAATACAAAATGTCCTTCTGAATTTATAATGTTGAGCTTTTTGTATAGGTTTCTTGATTGGATTAATTTTAAAACCATGCCTATTGATTGCTTTATTCATTGAAACTCTGAACAACATTGGAACTTTTGGAAGCAAATATTGTATATGGATCACATTTGAATTATTAACATTCTTGATGTATTTTTTAAAATAGTGTAACTTTTGTTTCTATGTAAAGCAGTTTATTGATCACAGTAGTTTAAATGATGGTAGAATAGTTCAATGAACAGATCTTGAGTGGAGATACTTCAGAAATGGTTAGGAGATATGTCCAAGAGGTTATCTCACACTTTTAACTGTTTGGATCCAGGATGACTCCAATTTTCCTGTGTAATGCACTGACAATAGAAGAATGATGGAGTGATCTGTATGGGAAGGGGTCACTCGCACTGTTAGGGTGGGCTTCAAGCAGCTGTAAAGGCATTTGGCTGCAGCTACTTTGAATCAGCCTTGTGTTGGACACAGCTATTTTGACAAATGTGCACCTTGGCCCTTCTGGACTGATGATGAAAAGAAACCTCGCAAGTTAGCAGGACCAATATTAGCTATTTGCCTCAAGACTAAATCTAAGCATTGGTAATGATTGGTGCTCTTTAAAGGCATCAGCGGGATTTAGGACCATTCTCAGCTTTGTTGAGGCATTTTAAATAGACGAATTGCAGATCTAAATGCAGCCTTGGAATTGCATGGATATAAGGTAGGCTTTTGTTATCCACCAACCCTCCTTCTGGAAGGTTATTGGAGTTAAAGATGAATTGAATCCAGGTCCAGTTTTATTCCAGCCTTAATCCTGTCTTCCCCAAACGTTATAAGTTAACTGCCATGCAATGCAACTCCACAGAAATATTTAAAACATATGTATAATCTTCCATTATAACAAACCACATTGCAGTGCATTGTGGGAAGGGGAATAGTTCTCACTGAGACAGAGTACCAGTGGAGGTGAAACTGGGGCCTTCCAGCGGAGAACTGGTAGACTTGCTAGGGGAAGAGGGGATCGTTGCAAGCATCCTACCATTTACTGACTCTGCCTTTTTGCTTCTTGACCCCACTGACACTTTCCTCATGATAGGCCTGGATAAGAGCAGGAACTGGGATGGAAAGAAGGAAAACCCACCACAGCCCATAGCTACACTACCAAAGTTTGCAGTTAGTGGGGAAGGAGCAGTCTTCAGCAGACTCTCAGCGATGGGGATAGGTGGATAGAAGGCTGAGTCGGTGAGAGGTCTCACAGCTTGAATTATCCAATGCTCTTTGCTGTCATCCTGCCAAGCTTTGGATGGGATCATAGACGAAAATTCAACCTCACAACTATGATTGAAAGTGAACTTGCAGCTTTCACAAGAAACAACTGAGTCTTGTATTTGCTATATAACTGCTCCTGTTTTGTCACCCTTTAAAAAGCCATTCATTCCACCCTCAATGAATAGCAGTTTGGGATTAAGTTACTTAATTTAATGTTTTTATTTTAAGCTAATTATTCATGAAGCGCTCTGACAGAGATGAGTAAAATTTGGGGACCTGCAACCCCTGTGCAACTTGAATTGAAAGCAGATTCAGAAGGGAGAATTATACCTCTCCTGAATGTGCAGGAAATGACCAGGGAGCAGTCAAAATTAGGGGAGAACATAAAGCTGTTGGAAAGCCAGCGAGATCATCAATGGTATTTAAACTTTGTGTGGTGGGGTCTGGAGGATGAGGAAAAGCTGACCTGTGTAACAAATCCCTCACCCAGCCCCACTTCTAGAATTACCTTGTACTGCAGCCTGTACGATGAGTGAGCATGTGATCAAATAAAAGCCAGCCATTAAAATGTCCCAGACCTCCAGTCCTAATAGGATTGTCGATCCCTCTGGCCCGAGTTAACATTGGTTTTTCAGTTACAGGCCACTCTCAGGAATCCATTTCTGATGATTAGAAAGATTCTGATTTAAAAAAGCAAATTAATCTCGTAAGGTTCATAAGAAAGGAGCTCCACTCATGAGCACAATAAGTTCTTTCACTTTGGATTTTGTCTCAATAGGTAGATAATATCGGTAGATTTGGAACTGTTACAGATTCAAAGGTAATTAAATATGCTCACAGTTTTACACTTTGCCTCATCTGGAGTGTAAATGTGCTTTGTTCATCCAACATTATGTGCTGCATTATTCCTTGGGTAAATGTTGTCAAGTTGTACAGCAAATCTCCACTGTCACTCTTGATGGACCCTGGCTCACATGAAAAGAGTGCATGGATTCCTACCAAAGGAGAGGAAATAACTGAAAAGTCATTTAGTTTCCACAGTGCTCACTCGACATCTAAAAGATTTTTTGTATGGAATAATCTTTCCTTGTCATCGATCTTCTCAGCTGTAGAATGAGTGCAACAGCTGAAACGCATATGCATAGTGTTTACTGGAGGACTTATTACACTTTCAGACAGAAGGAAATCCTGTCCAGTATTGGAAAGCACAGGGAACTGCCGCTGGGGAATAAGCCTGTCTGTGTCTTTATGAAATAAAAGTTCTGAAGACCACAGACCCTGCAGTGGGTGCTTCCTGCTCCACTTTCCTTAGGAGAACAGGAAGTTTTCCTTTGAGCTGTCAAGCTGGATGACATGATCTGTGTAAAGGTGGCCAAGAACGGAATACCATAGACAAAGTGAACACTGGGAGTTATCAGAACATTCCCTGCCTTTGGAACCATGCTGACATAAAAGTAAATTGACACAATTTTTTTTGTGGTAAATAGCTCTTTGGGAGTATTACCCTTTCACATTGTCTGGTGTGAAAGAAAAGAACCTTGTTCAGGAATAATCCAGTTGTCAGAACAATTGTGTTTTGTTAAAGGATTCTTTGTCTCGGTGTTAGGAATGCTGATATTAGCTTGGTGACAGTGGAGACTCTAATAGTGACCACAGCACACCAGGGCTTAGGGGGAAGAGGGAAGTCAACCACTGTTCTTGTTTCCATCATAGTCTAGTAATTACAGCACGGCTAGATTTCCAAGGAGGCGAGGATCTAATTTATCTGCGATAGCTGACATTTTGAAACGTCTACTGATATTCAGGCCCCATTTTTAACTTTAGAGCCATACAGCCACAGAAACAGGTCCTTCAGCCCAGCTCGTTCATGCCGACCAAGTTTCCTACCTGAGTAGTCCCATTTGCCTGCATTTGGCCCAAATCCTTCTAAAGCTTTCCTATCTATGTACCTGTCTAAATGTCTTTTACATGTTGCAGTTGTACCCACCTCTACCATTTCCTCTGACAGCTTGTTCCACTTACCTACCACCCTTTGGTGGGGAAACTTGCCCCTCAGTGTCTCCTTTCAACATTTTCCTCTAACCTTAAATCTATGCCCTCTCGTTTTAGACTCCGTACCCTGTGACCATTCACCTTATCCACGCCCCTCATGACTTAATATTTCTCTATAAGGTCACCCCAGCCTTTCCAGTCTCTCTTTATAACTCAAGTCGTCCAGTCATGGTAACATCCTTGTGAATCATTTCTGAACCCTTTCCAGAGTAATGATATCTTTCCTATAGCTTGGTGACCAGAACTGCACACAATATTCCTAGTGCAATCTCACCACCGTCTTGTATAGTTGTAACACAACATCCCAACCACCTTGTCTACCTGTGTCGCCACTTTTAGGGAACTATGTACTTGTACCCCTTGGTCTCTCTGTTCTGCAACACTATCCAGGGCCCTGTCAGATACTGTTTTAGTCCTGCCCTGGTTTAGCTAATCAAAATGCAACACTTTGCTCTTGTCCGAGTTAAATTGCATCTGCCATTCCTCGACCCACTTTCTGAGTTGATCTAGATCCTGTTGTAATCTTAGAAAACTTTCTTCACTGTCCATTATACCACCAATTTCAGTGTCATCCACAAACTTACTAACCATGCCAACTACATTCTCATCCAAATCGTTAACATAAATGGCAAACAACAGAGGACCCAGCACCAATCCCTGTGGCACACCACTAGTCACAGGCCTCCGGTCCAAAAAACAACCTTCCCCATCACCCTCTGCTTCCTACCGCCAAGCCAATTATGTATCCACTTATCTAGCTCACCGTGGATCCCATGTGATCAAAACTTCTGGGCCAGCCTCTCATGCAGGACCTTGTCAAAGGCTTTGCTAAACTCCATGTAGACAATATCCACTGCCCTGCCCTTGTCAATCCTCTTGGTCACCTCTTCAAAAAAAAACTCAATCAAATTTGTGAGGTGTGATTTCCCATGCTCAAAACTATGCTGATTATCTCTAATCAGCTCTTGCCTTTCCAAATGCAGGTAGATTCTGTCTCTCAGAATCCCTCCAGTAACTTGCCCACCACTGATGTTAGACTCACAGGCCTTGTGTTCCCTGGCTTGTCCTTGCAGCCCTTCTTAAACAAAGGTGTAACATTAGCCATCCTCCAGTCTTCCACTACCTCACCCGTGGCTAATGATGATATAAATATCTCTGCAGGGTCCAGAAATTTCTTCCCTATCTTCTCACAGTGTCCTAGGGTACACTTGGTCAGCCCCTGGGGATTTATCCACCTTTATACACTTTAAGACCTCCAGCATCTCCTAATCCGTAATGTGAATGTGTTTCAAGGCATCACTATTCTCCTCCCTGAATTCCCTAGCTTCAATGACTTCTCTACGGCAAATACAGAGGAGAAATATTCATCTAAGACCTCGCCTGTCTCCTGTGGCCACACACAAAGGTGACCACATTGATCTTTTAGTGGACCCTAGAAAACCTTTTGCTCTTAATACACTGACAGAATCTCTTCGGTTTCTCCTTTACCTTATCTGCCAAAGCTATCTCATGTCCTCTGCTTAAGTGTACTTCTACATCCCTTGTACTCCTTGAGGGATTCACTTCATATCAGCTGCCTATACTTGCCATATGCCTCCTTCTCTTTCCTGACCAGAGCTTCAACATCCCCTCATGAACCAGGGCTCCCTAATCCTGCCAGCCTTGCCCTTCACTCGAACACAAACACGTTGGCCCTGAACTCTCCCTGTCTCATTTCTAAAACCCTCTCACTTGCCAGACATTCCTTTATCTGCAACAGCCTTTCCCAGTCAACCTTTGCAAGTTCCTGTCTAATGCCATCAAAGTTAGCCTTGACCCAATCTAGGACTTTAATGTGTGGACCAGTCCTGCCTTTACCATTTAAAACTATTTTAACACTAATAGAATATTTTGAAACAGGTTGGAATCGGAACTTACTGGTAGCGCTCAGGAAACCCAGAACCAGCACTGTGTTATAATTTTACTTTTGCATTTTCTATCCTGTGGCAGTAGCTATGATATTGATCGGCGTAATATAACCTCAACTCCAGTCTTAAAGGGACAATATAAAATTGCAATTACCAGGGGATGGAGCTGAGAAGAAAGGGGAAGCAGGTGACAGATTGGAGACAGTGCTTTATTTCAGTGAAGACTCACTAAGTGGGCTGATGTCTATATATAGAGAGAGAAAGCCAAAGTTGGGAACTCTGCACTATTTTTTGATATGCTGGAAATTGTCTGCTTCACTAACACCAAAGTGACTGAAACCCAGAATCCAGAAGCAAGCAGAGAAATAAGACCTGTGCAATCTCCAATGGCCTTCACCCAAAATGTGTACCTCTAACACTGCTTCAGAAAAAGGTGTCAGCAACTAAACTATCAGTAGCAGGCAGACAACTGTAATACACACTATGACAGCCAGGGAGGAGACAAACGTTGTATGAGTGAGAGAGATGCTTGCCACATTCACTCAAAGGGACGTGCAATTCCGGGTCCCATATGAGGTCCTGTGGAGCAGGAGTGGTGTGGGGAGATTGAGGGGTGGGGAAGAAAGGGGCAGGAGACTTTGCCAAATCCTCCACAGGAAGGACCTGGCAAGAGATGATTACTGTAATTTGCTCCAGGAGTGAGAATCCCCCACACAATGGGGCAAAGTGTCTTCACAAAAATGTCAGGGTGGCCCACACACCACTGTTTACACCTGCAGAGGTAAAGTTCCTATAGAGATCAGGGTTCTTAAAGTGAGGCATCATTCATCGGGAAACACATGCCATAGCAAAACATTATATCAACTGGATTAGGGATTCATTCATTCATATGTTATAATCAGTCCAGGTAGACCTGCACAGCAGGATATGAGGGATTTTTATGCTTCCTCTTGGCTCCCTTGACTGATCATTGGTGTACTCTGTTTCTTGGAAACTTGTCATTCACTGTGAGGAAATTCTTCTCATGAATCACAAGCATTGCACATTGAAGTTGAAATATTTCTTGTTTATGAGAAGGTCTGGATTCTGAATGGGAGCCTTTATGGACACTTTAGTGCAGCAAATGGGTGTCTGTGCTCATGGGTAGCAAGCACCACTGGTGATTTCCAGCACCTGAGATCCCACCTGTCCCTCACTGAAATCAAAGTAGACAAAATGATTTCTTTGTGAATGAAGTACCTGGGTGAAGTACTCTGATGCAGAGGTGAGCAACAAATTGGGATCTGCTCTCACCACTAGGTTCCTGTGCTGAAGAAATTAATAGACAATAGACAATAGACAATAGGAGCAGAAGTAGACCATTTGGCCCTTCGAGTCCGCACCGCCATTTTGAGATCATGGCTGATCCTCAACAATCAATATCCTGTTCCTGCCTTGTCCCCATATCTCTTGATTCCCCTATCTATAAGAAACCTATCTAGCTCCTTCTTGAAAGTGCCCAGAGAATTGGCCTCCACTGGCCTCTGAGGCAGTGCATTCCACAAATTCACAACCCTCTGGGAGAAGAAGTTTTTCCTCACCTCTGTCCTAAATGGCCTAGCCCTTATTCTTAAATCATGCCCCCTGGTCCTGGACTTCCCCAACATCTGGAACATATTTCCTGTCTCTATCTTGTCCAATCCCTTAATAATCCTGTATGTTTCAATCAGATCCCCTCTCAATCTTCTCAATTCCAGCGTGTACAATCCCAGTCTCTCTAACCTCTCAGCATAAGACAGTCCCGACATCCCCGGAATTAACCTCGTAAACCTACGCTGCACACCCTCTATAGCCAGGATATCCTTCCTTAACCCTGGAGACCAAAACTGTACACAATACTCCAGGAGTGGTCTCACCAGGGCCCTGTACAAATGCAAAAGAATCTCTTTGCTTTTGTACTCAATTCCCCTTGTAATACAGGCCAACATTCCATTAGCCTTCATCACTGCCTGCTGCACTTGCTCATTCACTTTCAGTGACTGATGAACAAGGACTCCTAGATCCCTTTGTATTTCCCCCTTACCTAACTCCATACCATTCAGATAATAATCCACCTACCTTGTTCCTGCTCCCAAAGTGGATAACCTCACACTTATCCACATTAAGCTTCATCTGCCAAGTATCTGCCCACTTACCCAACCTATCCAAATCACCTTGAATTCTCCTAACTTCCTCTACACATGTCGCACTGCCACCCAACTTTGTATCATCAGCAAACTTGCTAATGTTATTCACAATGCCTTCATCAAAACCATCAACATAGATCGTAAACAGCTGAGGTCCCAGCACCGAGCCCTGTGGCACCCCACTAGTCATGGCCTGCCATTCTGAGAAACATCCATTCACCCCTACCCTTTGTTCCCTATCCGCCAACCAGTTTTCTATCCATGTTAATACCCGCCCCCCAATTCCATGAGCCCTAATTTTACCCACCAATCTCCTGTGCGGCACTTTATCAAATGCCTTCTGAAAGTCAAGGTATACAACATCCACTGAATCTCCCTCGTCTATTTTCCTGGTTACATCCTCAAAAAACTCCAGTAGATTAGTCAAGCATGATTTGCCCTTGGTAAATCCATGTTGACTCGACCCAATCCTATCATTGCTATCCAAATATGCCACTATTTCATCCTTAATAATGGACTCTAGCATCTTCCCCACCACAGATGTCAGGCTAACTGGATGATAGTTCCCCGTTTTCTCCCTCCCTCCTTTCTTAAAAAGTGGGATAACATTAGCCATTCTCCAATCCTCAGGAACTGACCCCGAATCTAAGGAACATTGGAAAATGATCACCAATGCATCCACAATTTCTAGAGCCACCTCCTTTAGTACCCTGGGATGCAGACCATCTGGACCTGGGGATTTGTCAGTCTTCAGCCCCATTGGTCTACCCATCACCATTTCTTTCCTAATGTCAATCCACTTCAGTTCTTCTGTCACCCCCTGCCTTTTGTCCATCCTTACTTCTGGGAGATTTCTTACGTCTTCCCCCGTGAAGACAGATCCAAAGTACTTATTAAATTCGACTGCCATCTCCTTGTTTCCCGTAATAATTTCACCCGATTCGGTCTTCAAGGGCCCAACATTGTTCCTAACTAACTTCTTTCCCTTCACATACCTAAAAAAGCTTTTGCTATCCTCCTTAATATTCCTGGCTAGCTTGCCTTCGTACCTCATTTTTCTTCCCGAATTACCTTTTTAGTTAAATTCTGCTGCACCTTAAAAATTTCCCAATCTTCTATCTTCCCACTCAGCTTGGCTCTGCCATACTTCTTCCTTTTTAACACAATGCTATCTCTGACTTCCTTTGTCAGCCACGGTGGCCCCTTTCCCCTCTTTGAGTCTTTCCTTCTCTGGGGAATAAACTGATCCTGCACCTTGTGCATTATTCCAAGAATACCTGCCATTGCTGTTCCACTGACAATTCTGCTAGGATTGCCGCCCAGTCAACTTTAGCCAGCTCCTCCCTCATGGCTCCATAGTCTCCTTTGTTAAACTGCAAAATTGACCTTTCTGATTTGCCCTTTTCCCTCTCCAATTGCAGATAAAAAACTTATCATGTTATGGTCACTACCTCCCAATGGCTCCTTTACTTCGAGTTCTCTTATCAAATCCTGCCCATTACACAGCACTAAATCCAGAATAGCCCTCTCCCTGGTCGGCTCTCGTACCAGCTGCTCCAAGAATGCATCCCTGACGCACTCTATAAACTCCCTTTCCTGGGTCCAGTACCAGCCTGATTTTCCCAGTCCACTTGCATATTGAAATCCCCCATAACTACTGTGACATTACCCTTGCCACATGCCAACATTAACTCACTATTCAGCTTGCTCCCAATATCCATGCCACCGTTTGGAGGCCTGTAGATAACACCCATTAGGGTCTTTTTGCCCTTACAGTTCCTCAGTTCTATCCACACTGACTCTACTTCTCCTGATTCAATGTCCCCCCTTGCAAGGGACTGAATCTCATTTCTCACCAACAGGGGCCACCCCACCCCCTCTGCCCACCTTCCTGTCCTTACGATAGCATGTATACCCTTGAAAATTCATTTCCCAGGTCTGATCTCCCTGCAGCCATGTCTCCGTTATCCCAACAACATCATACTTACCCATTCGTATCCGAGCTTCAGCTCGCCTACCTTATTCCTGACACTCTGTGCATTCAGATATAGGATTTTTAACCCATTTCTCCTCTCCCCATTCGTATTAATGTTCCGAAATTGTGTAGTTCCTACCTGTCCTCTACCCTCCATCTCGCTATCCTCTCTCTCATTCTGGATCCCCTCCCCCTGCAAATTTAGTTTAAACCCCCCGAGCAGCATTAGCAAACCTTCCTGCAAGAATGTCAGTACCCCTCCAGTTCAGGTGTAAACCATCCTGTTGGACCAGATCCCATCTTCCCTGGAACAAATCCCAATTATCCATAAACCTGAAGTCCTCCCTCTCACACCATCCCTCAGCCACATACTAATCTGCCTAATCTTCCTATTCCTCTCCTCACTCGCATGTGGCACAGGTAGCAATCCTGAGATTGTTACCCTGGATGTCCTGCCCCTCAATTTAAGATTAAGACTCAGTGGACCATGGAGAGAGCAATCCAGGCACGCAAGCAAGGTTGAAGGTTTTCCCACAGAATGTCACATATCCCAGCAATGACAGCCTTGGAAAACTAGTCCACATGGGCACACCATTCCTCACAGTTGCTCGTCCTGCAGGCACAAGCCTCATTCTGCACATCCCCATCTATATATCCACCTTGCCCACTCGTGCTTATTCTGCATGCCTGTCTTCTAGACACCCTCATCAGACACACTGCATGCTTTTATACTGATTGATACATCTCTCCTTTCTCTCCTTCAGGAGAGGCAGAGGATCAGGGGTCCTCTGAGCATGTCGTGGTTGACAGAGCATTAGTGATTGGTGGAACTCCACAGCCCCAGCCACAGGAGATGGGGAAGCAGGGGAGTGTTGATATACTGCATAGCAGAATTAATCAACTTAGCATTTAAAAGCATTCTGACTGGTTGCATCACCACCTGGTATGGAGGCTCCAATGCGCAGGATCGAAAGAGGCTGTAGAGGGTTGTAGACTCAGCCAGCTCCATCAGGGGCCCAGCCCTCCCCACCCATCGAGGACATCTTCAAAAGACAATGCCTCAAGAAGGCAGCATCCATCATTAAGGACTTTTACCATACAGGACACACCCTCTTCTTGTTACTACCATCGGGGAGGAGGCACAGGAGCCTGAAGGACCCACACTCTACATTTTAGGAACAGCTTCTTGCCCTCAGCCATCAGTCTTCTGAACGGTCCATGTACACTACCTCGTTATTCCTCTTTTCACCTATCCATCGGTAATTATTATGTCTTGCACTGTACTGTTACTGCAAAACAACAAATTTCACGACATATGTCAGTGATAACGAACCTGATGCTGCAAAGCCTGAGAATCATCCATATAATGGTAACTTGCAACATATTATTTTCTTGATAGAACTAATACCTGCCTTTTCTCTCCCATAGAGCCTTCACATATGCAGTGGAATAATTGGAGTCTGCAGGTGATGATTCCTTAGAGTCCTTCTGAGGTTGCACCATCATCGGACTCCCTGTGACCAGCACAGACCCATACACCCAACTCTTCACTGAGACCAACAATGTCAATAGTTAGATTTTCACCTGGTGACTCAAACTTTATAAGTGACTAAAAGCAGACAATAGAGATGGGTCTGTGTTGGAGGGCATAGCCTGCTCCAAGATTTGCTCGGCTGGGGGCAGATGTTGTGCCTTGGGAGCCATTGGTGAAGAGAAGAATAATTGAGTGGCAGCAGACAATGTATGACAGGTTCTTCAGAGGGGATTCAGCTTGACTGATGACAGTCCAGCTTGAGTATGAGGAAGATCATGCCAGATGCCACAGTGATAAAGTGCTTTTTCATCCTGGCCCTCAGGATTGAGAGCCATGCCCTTCATACAAGTGAGATCATATATGTCTTTAGTACCAACATGCAGACTCTGCCACTCTTAATGCAGTAACAGGAGTACCTCAGCCTTGGCCTTCCAGGTGTTACTGATCTGCACCAAAATGTTCTTCAGCAATGTAATGGCAATGAATGGTGACTGGCCCCTGAGGGGCGATGAGGACAACAGGTGACTTGGAAATGGGGTACTCAGTTCAAAGTGATTCAACTTTTCCACCACATGTTGGTAAGTGGTCTTCTAACTTTTTGAAGATTTTTGTTGGGAAATGAATTGACGTGAACATTCTTTGTATTTATTTATAAGGTGTGGGGAATGCTAGCGAAGTTTGCATTTGTTACCCATCCCTAATTGTCCTTGAGAAAATGACGATGATCAACCTTTTTAAACAACAAGTGGAGTTAGACCTAGAGATGGAGAAGGAATGGTGATTGTATTTCCAAGTCAGGATGAAGTGTGACTTGACTGTTTAGTTGCCAGACTGGTTTGTACCAGTGATTTTGGGAAGAAGGTAACCGGAGGGGATCAGTGGGGGAAGTGGTCTTTGCATTTTCTGGTGACATTGGTGCAATCTAATTGAAAACCATGTTTTATTATTGTCCTCATTGTCATAATCATACAACATGGAAACAGGCCATTCGGCCCACCATGTCCATGCTGACTAGAGGGCACCCATCTGGATTAATCCCACCTTCCAGCATGTGGCCCATAGCTTTCTATGCCTATGCGATTCATAGTGCTTATCTAGACAGTTAATAGCTGTCAGCAACTGCTTTCACCATTCTCTCTTGCAGTGCATTCCTGGTACTCAGCACCCTCTGGTGAAAATGGTCTTCTGCAGATTCCTTCTAAATCTCTTACACCTAAATCTTTGTCCTCAAGTTTTATTCACCTCTCATAAGCAGAACATTTTCCTGCAGTCTTCCCTATCTATACCCCTCATAATTTATCATACCTCAATCATGTGCCCTTTTAACCTCCTCTGCTCCAGGGAAAACAGACCGAGCTTTTCTAGTCTCTCTTCACACTTCATCCCAGGCAACATCCTGGTGAATCTTCTCTGCAGCCTCTCCAGTGTTATCACATCTGCAAGAGACTGCAGAGAGTTGTGGACACAGCCCAGCGCATTACAGACACCAGCCTCCCCTCCTTGGACTCTGTCTTTACCTCTCGCTGTCTTGGTGAAGCAGCCAGCATAGTCAAAGACCCCACCCACCCGGGTCATTCTCTCTTCTCCCCGCTTAGAAGATACAGGAGCCTGAAGGCACGTACCACCAGACTTAAGGACAGCTTCTACCCCACTGTGATAAGACTATTGAACGGTTCCCTTATACAAAGAGATGGACTATGACTTCACGATCTACCTTGTTGTGACCTTGCACCTTATTGCACTGCACTTTCTCTGAAGCTGTGACACTTTACTCTGTACTGTTATTGTTTTTACCTGTACTGCATCAATGCACTCTGTACTGACTCAATGTAACTTCGTTGTGTAATGAATTGACCTGTACGATCGGTTTGTAAGACAAGCTTTTCACTGTACCTCAGTACAAGTGACAACAATAAACCAATACCAACACCAACATCCTTCCTGGAATGTGGTGACCAAGACTCCAGCTGAGGTCCGACCTTTGACTAATAAATGTCAGAATTCAATACGTCTTCCTACCCACATTATCTACCCGTGCTGCCACTTTCAAGAATCTTTCGACTTGTACCCCAAGATCCCTCTGTTACTCAACTAAGAGAAAGGGATAGTGTCCTTACAGGAGACAGGATGGGAGGAGGAAGAGTTGAATTTATCGGTGGATAATTTCTATTCCTGAGGTGGAGACAGAAGGGAGAGAAGTGTCAGAAATAGTCCAAGTGAATTTGAGGGCAAGGTGGAAGTTGATGATGAAGGTGATAAAATTGACAAGCTCCACACCAGTGCAGGAAGCAGCACCAATGCATTCGTCGATGTGTTGGAGAAAGAGTTGGGGAGTGGTGCCAGAGTAGGTTTGAAATGTTCCACACAGCCAACAAAAAGACAGGTGTAGCTGGAGCCCAAGCAGGTGCCCATGGCTACACCTTTGATGTGTAGAAAGTGGGAGGAATTGAAAGAGAAGTTGTTCAGGGTAAGGATAAGATCTGCCAGGTAGCAAGGCACTGTAGCGGTTAGCATAACGCTATTACAGCACCAGTGACCCGGGTTCAATTCCCGCCGCAGTCTGTAAGGAGTTTGTACGTTCTCCCCGTGTCTGCACGGGTTTCCTCTGAGTGCTCTAGTTTCCTCCCACATTCCAAAGACGTACAGGTTAGGAGCTGTGGACAAGCTATGTTGGTGCTGGAAGAGTGGGGACACTTGTAGGCTGTCCCCCCAGCACATTCTCAGTGACTCAAAAAGATGCATTTCACTGTGTGTTTCGATGTGCATGTGACTAATAAATACATATCTAATATTGAATATCTAGATGAGACTGTGGAGGGGAAATGGTTGGGTCTTTATTCCAGAAAGAAGTGGAGGGTCTCAAGACATTCCTGATGGGGGATGGAAGTGCACAGAGACTGGACATTCACAGTAAAGAGGAGGTGGTTGGCACCAGGGAACTGAAGTTATCAAAATGGTGCAGGACATGCGAGGTGTCTGGGACATAGGTGGGGAGGGATTGGACAAGGAGAGACATGATAGAGTCAAGAAATGAACAGATATCTTCAGCAGGGTAAGAGCAGACAAAAACAATAGATCCAGCAGGGCAATCCTGTTGTGAATCTTGGGTAAGAGAGAGAAGTAGGTGGTGCGGGGTTGGGGCACCATCTGGTTGGAGGCTGCGGAGGGAAGATCTCAAGCAGTGATGAGGTCTGTAAAGGTCTGGGAGACGATGACCTGTTGTCTGTTTGTGGGGTCGTGCTCCAGGGGTTGGTATGAAGAGGTATCTGAGAGCTTCCATCTGGCCTCTGCAGGGTAGAGGTTAGTCCACCAGATCTGTTTGCCTCACATTGGGAACTATGATGTACCAGGTTCCTTTGGGGCACTACTGTAGCACAGCTAGTAGAACTACTGCCTCACTGCTCCAGTGACCTGGCCTCAATCCTGATCTCCAGCACTGTCTTGGTAGAATTCGCACTTGTGACTGGGTGCTCCAGTTTCCTCTTGTGTCCCAAAAACATGTGGGTTCCGAGACAGATTGTCCACTGCAAATTGCCCCTGGTGTAGTTGGTGGTAGAATTAATGGGAATGTTGGGAGAAGAGATGACAGGGAAAAATAGTGGGGGAATGGGATCAATCTGTAAGCTGGCACAGACTCGATGGGCTGCACAGCATCTTTCCATTGTTGTAAGGAAATAGAGAGGATAATGTCAGCAGGGTAAGAGCAGGCAGTTGTTGTAAGGAAATATGAGGGAGGCCCTAATAGCTAACGTGATTGATGCTTCCCTCCTCTGCTCTGGTTTGATTCTGCCATCAGATTTCTGAATGAACCCATGAACACTACCTCATTATTCCTTTTTTTGCACTATTTATTTTTGTAATTATAGATTTTTCCATCTTTGCACTGTACTGCTGCCACAAAACAACAAATTTCACGTCATATATCAGTGATAATAAATCTGATTCTGATGTACCCCCGTGGCATTTCCCATCTTCCTGCACTTGCTGCTTTTAGCTTGTGCCTTCTATCCCTTGGGGTCTGGATCTGCATGCTGTTATTGCTCTGGGACTGGCTGCTGCCCTTGCATTTCTGGAGTGTGTCGCAGGGGTGATGCAGCGGGTAGTGTCATTGTTCCAGGCGCCAAGTTCAATCCTGAACTCGAGTAGCGTCTGAGTGCAGTTTGTACATAATCCCCATGCTTGTGTGGGCTTCCACTCGGTATTCTGATTCATTCCACATCCCAAAGATACGCTGGTAAGTTAATTGGCTACTATAAATGACTGCTGGTGTAGGTAAAGTCTTAAAAAGAAGTTGAGGGATGTTGATGGGAATGAGAGAGAATAAATTACTGGGCTTTCGGAACAGAAGGAAGAGGGAATGGGACTGATGGGATATCTCTGCCGGCATGGACCAGATGGGTCGAATGTCCTTCCTTTGTGTTATGGTATAATTCAGCACACC
Source organism: Pristis pectinata (assembly GCF_009764475.1). Classification (NCBI taxonomy): domain Eukaryota; kingdom Metazoa; phylum Chordata; class Chondrichthyes; order Rhinopristiformes; family Pristidae; genus Pristis; species Pristis pectinata. Next base: position 118,419,156 of record NC_067407.1, read on the forward strand.
ACAATGATGTCCTTTCACCTCTGGACATACACCCAGACCAATACAGGCACCACAGTCTCATTTTTAGAAGATCTATGGTTTCTTCATCAACTCAGCTGTTGTCGCAAGAAGCGATAGAAGTAGAAGGTGGTCCTTGAGCCCAGATCCATCCCTCCGGGCAGTGCTGCCTGCAGAAAATGTTGGCAGATCGCTCTCTCCAAGGTCAAAGGAGCCATATGTGCTTCCTGAAACCATGGCACTGGCCATCGAGAAATTCTCCTGATAATCCACAACCTTCTCAGCATCAAGTCGAAAGCCTTTCTTTTTGTTGGAATGGTTGGACTATTATTGGGAGATCTCATGAGTAGTGGCAATGGCTGTCTGCACTTGTGGCAAGCCAAAAGCCAGAAATGCTGGCAAATCCTGATTGCCAGAGACAACCTCACTGAAAATTAAGTAATTTCACTGTACTTGCCATGCCTGGGTACCCTTTCTGATGTCATGGGGAGCAAGATCTTGAGAGATATGGCAAAGATATGCTGAGGCCATTTGGAAAGATCCCATGTTGAGGAGGATGAAAGTCAACGTCATCTTAACCTCTATGAAGAGCGCAGTGTGGATTTGAGTGTGACCGGGAGTCTTCCCGCACAATGCTTCGTATCTCAGTGATGACATTCCAGACAAAGCTGAGACTGCAAATCTAGTGTTCATCAGAAAGTTCCCGGTAGATGTGAAGATGCCCTGCAAGTAAGCTCTTCACAGGTGGCACTTCCTTGCCTCCTGCACCAAGCACCCTGGCTCACCCTGAGTGGCTAGTCATTGCTGTACAATGCCTCCAGTAATGGAGTGCTGCCAGTGGAGTCATCACTGGGGCACCAATTGATTATAGTATCTCAGTGGCTAAATGTTAGAATAAACACGACCTGCTAGTTGTATCCTACTCTGAACTTTAGAAGATACTGGAGCAACCCACAGTGAACTTGAAGCTCCCTGGTCAGATCTCTCGATGGCAGCAGAGTGTTCCTTTAAATAGTGATAAGTGCAACAAAGTAGCATCATGTATTCCTGTTGTACTGTGACTGTTAAACAATTGTCAAAAGCTCCAATTTCTGTTAAGAAGGCAGAAAAGGGTGAATCGTAATGTTGTTGAGTGCATGTCCAACACTAGTAAAAACATCACACTCGCTGACATGGATTCTGCTTGTAAGTGCCCAGTTTACTTTCCTGATAGGAAAATTAACCCAATATCGATTCCTAACTCAGTTTAACATAATTTGTGCACAATTTGCTGATTTTTCAAAAAAAAGGTCTCTTCTCATTTCAGTTTGCAGGTTATAGTGTGCGTCGAACACAAAGTAAAGAGCGGGAGCAAAAACAAGTGGATGGGGAGGAAACAGACTCCTCCAAATAATTGCTTAAATTAAATGTGAGGTTATGGACACACATACAGACACACACTCACACTCCATATCATCAAGGTCACAAACGTCCTCTTCCTGAAGCTCTTCTTACCCCTGTTGAAGAGTTTGGGGTAAGATGCAATCAGGCCACATTAAATTACACATTATTACTCTCCATTAAAGAGAATAATGAAGATTAGAACAGATCACTTCTGTTCTACTGATAACGTAAAGCAACCCAATGTGGTACATCTTGAACTGTTCTGTTCAGAAGAGTTAGTTTTAAGGCCTCCCCGGGCAATTTGTTTGCTTCTACTGCAAGTCTAGTGTTCTCATGTTGCAGGATCAAAGTGAAGTTATTTTGGATTACAGACACGTAAATAAGAGAATACAACTGCTTCACACGCCAGAATACTTTCCTTATGTCTGCATTGCCACAGATGCTTCAGGCTGAAACTATTGGCCAGTGAGATGAATGTAACAACCAAATGTAATGTTCAGAGAAAAAAAATTTACTGATCAACCGTGTGAAAAGACATGGCCTATGGTTGCAAAGTGTCACTGAACCAGACCAATTCTTCGAGGCAATCCAAACAATGATACATCAAAACAAATTCAATACTTAGATACAAATTCATGAGCTTATTAACCCATGTGTGCTATTTTTAGCTTCCTGTTAATGTAGTCATGTTAGATCACAGACTGCACTATTTTATGCCAATCATTAACCTGTTTATTTTAAACCTCATGGCCATTTAATTTCTTCTCTTGCTTTTCTCAGCCCACTGGGTTCACATTAAATTCCTGTCTGTTGTGTTTTAAACAGGCAACAACTGTGGTAAAGCACCACAGACAGGAATTTAACACCGTTATGTTGGCCAAGTGCTGCAGATATATCAGCACCCCTGGAGAGAGTTTCCATCAGAAACAGGTTTGCTTTTGTCGGTGTGATAGTTTTTGCATTTAATCTGGAATAAATTAACTTGCTGGAGATGCAAACACTGAAGTCAATGTCATTGTTCTTGAGTTTACAATTGTAGATAAAGTACAAGAGACCAGTAAACTCGTCTAATCAAATTCTCGGCAAGAATCTTTTATTAATATAACACATGCTAACAAAGTCGACAACTCCTGGAATCTTCTGACAATTGTATGTGAAGCAGAAAACAGATGTCTGCTGCAAATATAATTTCACAGGTTGTGTGGTCTCTGCTTTGCACTGTTAGTATTTAACCAAGACAGACCTTCCTCTTGATTTTTCTTCTACCTTTCTCCTCTTGCTCCTACTGTCCTGACAGTGGTTGTGTGATGTTGGCAATGATTCCATGGTACAAACACAGCTCCTATTTATTATTCAAATCCAGTGGAGAGTGATTGATGATGTTTCTCTCAATTGCATGAGGACAATTACAGCCGACCTTGAATCTTCCTCAATTGATGTGCAGAACCCAGCAACAAAGAGTTTCACTTATCATTAGGACTGGTTTCTTCTCTTGCCTACCTATGTTTACAACAGGTCAGTAGCTAAATTACCATTGACTGTGCAGAGGTCCTGACTGATGACTATAAGTAAATGTCAAAAGTCCTGAATTCCTTATTCTGTGGTGAAATACCTTCACTTAAAATTAAGAGTACTTAAGAGTAACCAGAATATAACAACTGACACCAAGATGCCCTTCCCTTTCTCTCTACCATTCTATGCTGCAGGCTGAACCTTATACATACTCATGACCTCCCAGGAGGTCGATCTACAGAGGCATTACTTTTGGTGACTGATGAAAACTACTATGATGCTGGAGGAACTCAGCAGGCCAGGCAGCATCCATTGGAGAAAAGCAGGTGGTCAATGTTTCGGGTCAGGACCCTTCTTCAGGACTGAAGATAGGAGAAGGGGAAGCCCAACATACAGGATGGAAAAGTAGAGCAGTGATAGGTGGACAAAAGAGGGGAGGTGGGGTGGGCACAGGGTGGTGATAGGTAGATGCAGGTAAGAGATAGTGACAGGCAGGTGCGGGGGAGGAGGGGAGAGCAGATCCACAGGAGGATGGGTCAAAGGTAAGAGAAAGGAAAAAAAAAGGCTAAGAAAGGGAAGAAGACAAGAAGCATGGTGGTGGGTTTTGTGGGGAAGGGGGTGGGGATTACCTAAAGTGGGAGAATTCAATATTCATGCCAGTAGGCTGCAAGGTACCAAGAAGGAAAATGAGGTGCTATTCCTCCAATTTGCACTTGGGATTCTCCTGGCAGTGTAGGAGGCTGAGGACTGTCACATCAGTGATGGAGTGGGAGGGGGAGTTGAAGTGACTGGCAATGGGAAGATGCAGGTCACGGTTACGTTCGGAGCGCAGGAGTTCTGTGAAATAGTCACCTAGTCTGCGTTTGGTCTCACCAGTGTAGAGGAGGCCACACTTGGAGCACCAAATGCAGTAAATGATATTAAGGAGGTGCAGGTGAATCTCTGTCTCACCTGAGAGGACTGTTTGGGTCCCTGGATGGAGGTGGTGTAGGAGGAAGCTGTTGCACTTTTGGTGACTGAGCAGGTCATCACTTCTTGATTGTAGTATCATCTTGACTTCTTAAGGTAAAACACTGCTTGGGATGAACAATTGTAATTCCAGCTTCCTCTTTGATCAAAGGCCGAATTTTGCAATACCTTCTCCTCACCTGGCCTGAGCAAACAGACATTAGCCCTTTTCCATCACCTATCTGGTCTGTCAACTAATTGATCAATTTTTAATGTTATATTTCTGAATTACATTCTAGGTGGTCAAACTCAAATTCCAATGGTTGTAATGCTTCAATAGAATTTCAGCTTAGAAGTCTGTTTTTATGGAATTATATATTCATAATGAAATACATATTTAGGTGGCAATTACAATCCTTAAAAGCTTCCCAACACCCACGCCTTAGTCAAGCTAAACTAACCCCATTGGCATGAAATGCCATATCTACTCAAACAAATGATTTTAGTCACCTTTCTATAAGCTTTTAACCGATTCAATAATTTTGGACTATTAGCATTTCCAAAGGTTCTGAGGAAGGAGTTCAGTCATAAGGAGCCCATTTTCTGACAGTATTGTGAATATTACATCTCTATGGACAGTCAAAAACTATCGAGAGTCAGAAACGAAAAAATGTGGTTAAAATAGCAAATCAAGTCTCTTTCGCTTTCTCTTGCTCTCTTTTTTCTCTCTCTATCTGTTCTCACATACTGTACATTTCATAATGTCTTCACTCTCTCGGGGTATGCTGTTTCCTATGTAGTTCCCTGCACAGTCGCTCATGGTTGCCCAGCCCTCTTTCTATTACATACCCCGGAGCTATTGAGGTCATTTTTCTGGTCTAGTTGCCACCATCTGATTAAATCAGGATTTTCCAATGCCAGCAGAATGTTGTGAAATAGAAAATAAACTTTTCAAACCTCCTTTCTGGTGGGAAAATAGATTTGGATGGATTGATGACCTTTGCTCCCTATTGACTGAAGGATTGATTACGACAAACTCATCTGTATTTCAATGACAAGAGTATGGTGGTATTTTCTAGGGAGTAATAGGCTTATTGCATGTCATGTCTTGCTTAATTTAGTGAAAGTCAATAAAAAAAATCTTTGCATAAATGTATTTGCTACCTGAATATTATCCAGTAGAGTAGGAGGATCAGAAAACCCAACTGAACCACATCTGAAACGCCCATTTCTGAGGATTCTTCACAAGGTCTCAATCACTAAAACCCGTTCTTTTGGCTTTTCTACCTACCTCTCCTGATGATGTTGACACATTGCTGGATGTGATATAACGCAGCTGCAATGTTGCCAAACTATCATTCTTTACTTGTGGAGATGGCAGACAGCACCTGTGCCAGTGAGTGTGGTGGCACCTTAAGCAGTTGGAGCACCTTCACCGAAAATGGAATTTTCAGTGCATGCATCATTGATATATCCACAAATCAGTAATTCTTTCTATGAAGTGATTTGAAATATTTTAATGAGTTGCACCTGGGCATTATTTATGCAAGTGGAGCACAGATGTAAAATTCCTTCACTTATTACCAACTTAAATTATTGGAAATAGAATTAAATAAAATTTAACTATTTTACTTATTGAAAGAATTCTATATGTAGTCAACATGTTTAAATAGAGACAAGTGGTCTCTCTTTTAATTAATTTGTTTTTTGAGCACCCAATCCATGACAGGCTAACCCTGGTGGTTTGGTTAGATTTGTATGATCTACCAATGCTGCTTTGTGACTGGTTATTATGACAATGGCCAGGGAAAATGATGATGATCCTGGTCTGTTTTTCTGACCCTCTGGGAATGTACAATACCTTCCCAGGAGCATAATTCTGTATCATATTATTCCATGGACCCACTGTAGAATGTTTCAAATCTGGTACTGCAATAGTATCCCAGGTATTAAATAAAAATTTGAAATATTGCATAATCTGTTAACAATTCCTTTGGCAAAGTTTAAAAAATGTTTTCAACAGACTTTTGTTGAAAATGCATAGAGTGGAATCAGGTTGAAAGACTACCAAATGGAATTCTGGAATTCAGTTCTATTGGTATAGCTTGAACAAAACATCAGAAAAAACTACTAAGATTATTCTACAGGTATAACCACATTCAGTAACCCTGCGGTGCTATTAGCAGTTTATAAAACTATGTATAAGGTGAATATGTGAACACAACTCAATAAACAATAATATAACAAAATGCTGTAATAATTATTAGAACTGTACAAACTACAGGAGATTACTTTGGCTATCATGATGTGGGAATGGAGTGGATATCCCAAAAAGAAAGATAAATTAATTGTGTCTTCAATTTGATAAAAGGCAGAAATATTAAAGTCCCTGGCTGTTGTTGAATTAGCATCTTAACTTGAAGATTATTTTGATAAATGTGTTGAACAAGATCATTAGAACTCGACTTTGATGGAATTCCCTCTGAGTCTATATGTTGTGAGTTCAACCTTCCTCTCTAGGACTGGAGCACATAATCTAAGCTGCAGCCTCATTGCTATACTGGTGAAGCATGGTGTCATCGAAGATGCTATGCTTTGAATGTGATATTACAATGAGCCCAGGTCTGCTCATTACATTTAGATGTAAAGGATCCTTGGCACTACTTAAAGAAAATTACAGTTTTCCAGGTGTCCAGGGCAACAACATTCCTTCCTTAAATAAAACTAAAATATCATTCACTCATTCATCAGCTTCTTGTGGGATTTTGTTGTACACATCTACAGTCAGTGAGTGATTTAAAAATAACATCTTTAGATTGAAAACTCTTTGATATGCCTTGAGAGTATGATAGTTTTGTACCAATGCATATCTTTCTTATATTTTCTGCCAGATATTATTTGAGAAAACCTTTGTTATAATTTTATTATTTAGTTTGATCATTATAAAACAGACTGAAGACTTGTTTATACTAAAAAGTGTGGGATGTAAGCCAGTTTCATGCTCAATGAAATTATGGGTGTGGGATGTGGGTTTGAGATGAGCTGTTAAGGTACTGACTCGTATCTGCCAACAGTATACACTGCCAGTTAGGATAAAAGATGAACTCTGAAGTAATTTGCGAGTGGTATAGTGGGTGGAAAATATAGACGTGAACACAAATAAGGTGAAAGGAATAAGACAGCATCAGTTAGAGTTGACAGCAGGGACAACAAACTCAACACAGGAGAGCATGAAGTGTTAGAATGAAAATAATGTAATAATGAAGAAATCAGTGCCCAGAATAAAGACAAGGTTTTAGCAAGATCTTGGATTTGACTAAAACAATGCAGGAGAAAGCAACCTTAGGAACATTGCAGTGAGAGCAAGGACTGAACGTAACTGATGAAGAACAAATATTTCCAATGTAACTGAACAATACAAGCTGACATTAGTACCTTCAAAGACCAGACTGAATAGAAAGATTGATTCAAGAGAGCAAGACCCTGATTGTGCATGACAGAAGTGATGGGCTGAAACAAATGCAAAGGATCTTTGTGACTTGATGTTAAATGATTTGACGATTTGATGATGGCTGCCTCTGTCCATTCTTCCCTTGGCCAACCACACAAGAACAGATTATTAGGTCAATTTCCCTTTGATGTTCTTGGGATATTGCTGTGTGTATATTGCATATTTCCTGCATTACGACTTCGATTACGCTTCAAAAGTACTTAATTAGTTGTAAAATGGTTTAGTATATCTTCATAGGGATCCAGTGGTTGCTATACAAATGCAAGCCTTTCTTTTTAGTCTCAGGAACAAGTGCAAGATGCATTTTAATACTGCTAGAAATAAATGTAACTCTGCCTGTGAACATACATAGCGAAAATTGGTAATCCAATGAGTGAATTTTAATAAGCAACACAGTGAGAATGTATTTCACTCCATTAGATGGGGACATGGTGTGTTTGTGTATCTGCATGATTTGTATCTTGGTGATTTTATATATAAAGGAAAATATACTTAATATATTGAACCAAAGATACTACTCAATTATTTAATAGTAACACTTCCAAAAAATCAACATTTACTAACGCTACGAAGATATTTTTCTGCAATTCAACATCGTACTCATTCATCTTATGGGTATTCCCATATTGTCAACAGACATGACAAAGTATCAGTAGAGAACTAACAACAGTCATCAACCATATAACAAATGCTCAGTTACAGGATAAATGAAAACCTTAAAAAAACATCAAAACCTTGTTCATATTTTGATACTTAGTAGGAGAAAATAATTTATGGTCCTTTTTGGAGCCACTTTAAAGAAGTACTGTCCCAGGCACTGGTTTGATTAATTCCTCAAATGTTTTTTGTATCTTATGATTCCCAGGTGGTAGAGACCATTCCATCTTATTTCAGCGATGGAGTATGACAGGATTAGGAAGCTGGCTACCATTACTACATATAATCAATAAAACAACTTATTCCAGTGATTATATATTGGTTTAACTGTGCTGTCTTTCCTCACATAATCATACTCCATAATCATTGAAAAGTTATCCTTTCTGCACTTCTGATGCAGGAACAGCAGTGAACGGGGCGTTTTGATGGAATTTCCTGCTGGATTTGAACATTCACCATTCCATATCCCTGAGGGAAATATAAAGCATTTGAAATACTTTGTTGCTTATATCGGGGTGTCTGAGATGAATAACTGTGATACTTTTACAAACATTCAGCTACTAGTCCTGTATATAGTGAATCATATCCAGCTGACACAGAACAACGATGGTTAAAATTGATTTGGGAGATTGAAGATACTCAAGAAAGTTGAGCTCTGTAAGACAATAATGGTTACTGGTGACAAACAAAGTTTATGCAATCTGCTTGTAACAACTGATGGGCTTCCAGCACACACCTCAAAACAGTACGATCCAAGCCATACAAACCATATGACCAGAGATCACCTTCAAAGTTTGTGAGATTGTCATTTGCAATGATACAGCTGAAGATGTTTACGTTTAGCACACACCTCCACAGATGTATCAGGAAGATTACATTTGCTGTGGCAACGTATTGATATTTTGCATTAATATAATAACATCACAGGGCAATAATGCCACCTCTCACCTATTACCCGGGTCTAAAATCAACAGTGGAGCACTCAGGAGATGGATCGAATGCACTTTGAATTAGATCCTTTATTGCAGGGGGAAATGCTAAGGGGAACGGTGACCCCATTCATTTGAATGTAGTTGCCAACCCTGTGATGAAAGTGTAAGTTTTACTTTATTTTATTGTCTGTAATTGCCTGTTAATACTTAAATGCATTTTTTAGTTTTTTTTGAATAGTTTTAATGTTTTAAACTATTTAAATCTATTTGAAAAGTTTTTAAATGTCTCTGATTATCAGTGGCATTGCAAAACAGTTGAGAGCCTTTGATCGAGGCCTCTTGCAGTCCATAACCCATAGAGCAGAAGGGCAGCCTGTTTGGTCCTCTGTATCTGGAAACGGTCAGTCTGGGCAGAGGGCTGGGTGGGCCCTGTGGGTGGTCAGTCTGGGTAGAAGCCAGGCTTTAGCATGATCTGTCTCAACCTTCAGACAACAGCTTGTGTTACAAAACTGTGCTCCATGGCATCCATAGTCTGGATGCTACAGGCGCCAGTTTGACTCAAACATTTTGTATGGCTTGTCTGTTTATACTTTCAGGGTGGCTCTTGCTGTTCATCAAATTGAAGCATCATGTGCTTTGAATGCACATGGTAGGAGGCTGGAGTTTGAGCAGATTGTGAAGCCAATGCTCAAGGATCCAGAGCAGGGAAAAGCACCAGAAGAGGGAGAAGTAGGTGAGAGAGAGAGGCTCCTTTGGCAGGATGCAAAGTCTACAAGGGTTGTCTTAGATTGCATTGCCGACATCCGCCAGGCCAAGAAGCATTGCTTGAAGAGTGTTCAAAGAGCTTCTCATTAAGGTAGCCCACACCAGCAGCCACACTTGCAGCCGTGCAGCAGAACCAGGACCACCTTGCCAGTGGCGGTGAAAGTTGCTGCCAGACTGAATTTCAATGGCCCTTCCTGGTCTGCTGCTGGACACGTGAAAAACATCTGGCAATTTTCAGCAAGCTGCTACACTAGGGAGCAGCTGTCAGCACCTCCTGCAGAGTCTTAGACCTTGTGCAGACCTTGCTAATCCCTACAGTATGCAACATCTGCATCTGAGCTGTTGGTTTCCAGTGTCAGACAGAAAGATGGGGCACCTGGCGAGTTGGTGTTTTTACTTACCTGGTAGTAGAAAGGAACCTGAGTATGGAAATGTTGAGGGGAAGTGGGCAAGTAAAGAGGTTCTTGTAACTCAGAGGAAATTCTAGCTGAAGTAGGATGGGAGGAGGAGATTAGGTAAGGTCATCTGCAGTGGTTTCTGCGCCACCATTGGCCATGGACTCAGGACAGCTTCTCAAATAATGGCCTGAAATTTACGTGTTGCTGGTCATGTGCTTCCTTTGCCTACAAGTGAGGAGGAAGTGTATTTGCCGCTGTTCTGTGACATGCCTAGTGAGGTGCCTGCCATAGTTGAATAACCATCAGTGTGACCTGTGCCTGTGGAGCTTGGAATAGTGAGTGAGTGAGAGTGAGTCCAGATTGATAGAGATTGTTGTCGGTGAGTGATGGCCAAATGTAACATGGAATAGTGTCAGGCGCTACTGGTATGGTTGAAGGGAGAGGAATTTGAAGAAAGGTACACTGAGCTTTCTTAATTTGATCATGGGATGTTGGTGTTGTTGGCAAGGCAAGTACTTTTGCCCATGCCTAATTTTCCTGAACTAAATGGCCTGCTACCCTTCAGAGAGCAATGATGGGTTCAGAATGGCATTAAGGTTGCTAGGTAAGATTGGCAGGTATCCTTCCATGGATGACATTATACTATTGTATTCTGTAAAATCATTGAACTTCTTATGGCCCTGAATCCCAGTTGGGTCTTGACTCCCAGTGTTAACCTTGATTGCTTCCTCCTGTTATTGCTACTTGACAATCTGCCTGGACATATTTGGGTAGAGAACCTCCCTCCTTCTCTGTGTCTCTTTGACCAATTCCTCCAGAGTTGCATTGGAAAACTGGAGCATAATCCAATGATCAGCAAATGGTTTCCAGCAGGCTCTCTGAAGCTGTTTAACACCCTCCAACACTGGTTGTAGCCACAGTTAAGTGGTGCCAGAATGGCATTAATCAGTGGTGGCTAGCTTCAAATAGCACCTTCTCCTCCTGAAGTTGTGTGCTAACACCAGCAGCAGAGCAGCCTGCTCACTGAAGATACTATAATATTGGGATGTTACGCTGCAGTTGTACAAGACACTGGGGAGGCCGTATTTGGTTCGTTTTTGGTCGTCCTGCTTTAGGAAAGATGTCATTAAGCTGGAAAGAATGCAGAAAAGATTTACTAGGATGTTGCCAGGACTCAAGGTACCGCGCTGTAGAGAGTGGATGAGCAGCCTAGGACTTTATTCATTGGAGCAAAGGAGAATTAGGGGTGATTTTATAGAGGTGTATAAAATCATGAGGGGCATAGATTGGGTGAATGCACACAGTCCTTTTCTTGGGGTTGGGGAATCAAGAACTAGAGAGCATAGGTTTAAGGTGAGGGGGAGAGGTTTAACAAGAACCTGAGGGGCAACTTTGTCACTCAGAGGGTGGACTATATATGGAATGAGCTCCCAGAGGAAGTTGAGGCAGGCACATTAACATTTAAAAGACATTTGGGCAGGTACATAAGTAGGAAACGTTTAGAAGGTTATGGGTCAAATGTGGGTAAATGGGGCTAGCTTAGATGGGCATCTTGGTCAGCATGGACTACTTGGGCTGAAGAGCCTGTTTCCATGTTGTCTGACTCTGTGACTCTATGACTAACAAGGCAGCTACCCAAATTCTTTGTGCAGCCTGGGCCATGGGGGAATCATGTGTCTGATCCCAATGCATGATTTCCACTGCCTTTCAATCCAGCTCCTGTAGATGTGAAATCTTTTCTGAGCCTGGGTTATGGTATGCATTAAATTGTAGGAACTTTGTGAATTGCTGATTATTCTATTAGGACAATATATACAATTCTTTATATTGCCCTTGGCAACAACCAGGGTCAATGTCACTCTGGCTGTTTTATCATCTCAAGTAAAACAACTTTTTCTAGCCAATTCACCCAATTATGTCATCAGCATTCTCTATTTATACAATCAAAAATGTTTAAGTAATCCATAACTCTTTCCAATTCATTTAAAATGGTAATTTTTTCTTCTTTGTTCTGATGCATTAATTTTCTGTGCAAGTACATATATTATCTTTAACATATTACTTGTTTAATCCTATAGCTGTCCATTTAACTGATTGTATGTTTTTCATTGTATGATCTATGTGTTTCATTATGTGCTGTAAGTAATTTTGTCATATGATATATATGTCTGAGGACTGGAACATTTCTAGTCCCTAAAAGCCCCTCAAACCTACCTTAATTGCCAGGATAGCTAATTCCCTTTGCAGCTATTTTTGAAGAGGTCAAACAGTTCTATGCCATTTTCCATGGTTTGGAACTAAAGCAGTTTGGAAATAGCACATGCCAACAATATGGAAGTGAGATGAAATTGACTTAGGCATGCAGAAAAAAAGTTGTTCTCATGTTTATTCCACATCTCTTAGAAATATCTTCAATTTCCAGTTGATAATGTGTTTCAGACTAAAACCCGTAACAGGAGGCACAGGTATCAAAATTTGTGTCTCAGTACATTGTTGAGAGAGTACTTCCATCAGGAGTTCTGAATGACACCTTCCCTCCGGCCAAGCTTTCACCTTGTTACCACATAACTGCTAGGCTTTTGGAAATTAGCTGGAGTCTGTGTATATACAATTTATTCTATTCCGCTCTGCACCTATAGATTTTCTCAGATAATTACAATGATCAGATAAAAGAGAATAAAGAAGAGTGAAATTAATAAAACTAAGAGACAGAGCAAATGTGAATCAAGATGAGGAATAAAACTGAAATAAATGGGATCCTGTTAAATGTTTCCATCCCCAATCACGATGTGCTCGTAGCAGCAGCATCATCTTCCACTCCACTTTTCAAATTTGGTATTGTCTTCAATAGGACTAAATTTCAAAAATGGAAGGCAAGGTTCTGTTATTACTATATGGTGCGTTTAGTACTACTGACTGGGGATAAATTTCTGAGTATTTTCTGTCTTTTCAAACTACAGGCCTTTAACATTCATCACAATTTAATCCCTTTAAAGAAACACCTTTCAGCAAATTATATGTCCAAAGGCAAAAACATATTGCTTGGTGAAATTAAGATGCGTCCACTAAATTGCCAGCCAAATATCTGATAGATTACAAGTTAATGAATCAAAAACTGCTTGATCTGGTTGATAGCTTTTAATGAAGAATCAGAAAGCCAGAGAGAACTCAGTTAACAAATGGATTTTTGTTTCTCAGTTTCACTGTTCATTAACCATGAACTGTCAATGTGGTGTTCAAGACTGGCGATCCAGAGTCCTACAAGAAATCCAGATATGACCTATGGAAGGCCATCATGAAAGCAAAAAGGCAACTCCATGTGACGTTAGAGACACAATTGGATGCACGACAACTGTGGCAGGGTTTGCATGCATTTACTTTCTACAAGGCGAAACCTAACAGCATAAATGGCAGTGGTGCTTCACTCCCTGATTATGCATACTTTGAAAGGGAGGATAACACAATGCCTGTGCAAACCCCCACAGCATCTGACCACCCTGTGGTCTCAGTCTCGGAGGCCAACATCAGAACATCCTTCAAGAGACCCCAATGGTGTACCTGGCAGGGTACTGAAAATCTGTGCCGACCAACTGGGTGGAGTGTTCAAAGACATCTTCAACCTCTCACTGCTGCATTCAGGGGTTCCCAACTGCTTCAAAAGGGCATCAATCATACTGGTGCCCAAGAAGAGCAGGGTGAGCTGCCTCAACAACTATCGCCCTGTGGCACTCGCATCTACTGTGATGAAGTGTTTTGAGAGGTTGGTGACAGCTAGAATTAACTCCTGCCTGAGCAAGGACCTGGACCTGCTGCAATTTGCCTACCGCTGAAACAGGTCTACAGCAGACGCATTCTCACTGACTCTCCACTTGGCTCTGGAGAACCTAGACAACAGCAAAACATACACCAGGCTGCAGTTTATCGATTACAGCTTGGCGTTCAACACCATCATCCCCTCGGTACTAATCAACAACCTTCATACCCTGGACCTCTGTACCTCCCTCTGCAACTGGATCCTTGACTTCCTCATCGGGAGACCATAGTCAGTACAGATCAGTAATAACATCTCCTCCTCCCTGACCATCAACACAGGTGCACCTCGAGAGTGCGTACTTAGCCCACTCCCCTACTTTCTCTACACTCGTGACTGTGTGGCTAGGCGCAGCTCAAATGCCATCTCTAAATTTGCCAATGACACCACTGTTGGCAGGATTTCAGATGGCGATGAGGTGGTGCGCAGGAGTGAGATAGATCAGCTGGTTGAGCGGTGTCACAACAATCTTGTGCTCAACATCAGCAAGACCAAGGAATTGATTGTGGACTTCAAAGGGGAAGTTGGGAGAACACACACCAGTCTTCATTGAGGGGCCAGCGGTGGAAAGGGTGAGCAGCTTCAAGTTCCTGAGAGTCAACATCTCAGAGGATCTATCGTGGGCCCTAAACATTGATGTAATCACGAAGAAGGAGTGCCAGCGGCTCTACTTCAACAGGAGTTTGAGGAGATTTTGTATCTCATCAAAGACTCTTGCAAATTTCTACAGCTGTACGGTGGAGAGCGTTCTGACTGGTTGCATCACCATGTGGTATGGAGGCTCCAATGCGCAGGATTGCAAAAGGCTGCAGAGGGTTGTAAACTCAGGCATCTCCATCATGAGCACAACCCTCTCCACCATCAAGGACATCTTCAAGAGGTGGTGCCTCAAGTTGGTGGCATCCATCATTAAGGGCCCTCACCACCCAGGACATGCCGTTTTTGCATTACTACCATTGGAGAGGAGGTACAGGAGCCTGAAGACCCACACCCAAGGAACAGCTTCTTCCCCTCTGCCATCAGATTTCTGAACAGTCTGTGAACCCCTGAACACGGCCTCATTATTCCTCTTTTGCACTATTTATTTATTTTTGTAACTTGTAGTAACTTTTATGTCTTGCACTGTACTGTTGCTGCAAAACAACAGATTTCACGACATGCGCCTGTGATAATAAACCTGATTCTGATTCAGATGAAGGTTCTCGATCCAAAACGTCAGCTGTCCATTTCCCTCCACAGGTGCTGCCTGACCTGCTGAGTTTTCCTGCATTTTGTTTTTTGCTCTAGATTCCAGTATCTGCAGTCTCTTATGTTTCCATTGCATTGAGAATTTGACTTTGATTGAAACTTTGCTTTGTACATCAAAATCTATACTTAAGTGTCCCACATGATGGATGCAGCTGTGGTGTGGATCTTTCACTAACTCACGTGGTTTTTATAATTATTTTGTGGGTATCTCTTGGGAATTCCAACTTTCTTCAATGGAATTCTTCCTGCCTAACAATTATATGCCTTCTGATATTCATTGAAATGCTTTACTTTCCTGAATTCCACATGGAGCTGCAAGTGTGAAGACACTCAGTTAAACACCTAAAGCGAGGCTCTAAAATTAAAGCCATCACATTTTAAGAGGTTTTCAATAAAAGGGCTAAGATTAGAAATGATGAGTGCAGTAATACCTGAGAAATGTAAGTATTTTTGTGCTACTTCAAGTGGTAATGACAGCTTTCTTGCCTGTACAATAAAAATTCTGATTTATTTAGGCTGACAGAATACCAGTAAAAGCACCACATTACTATAAAAGCATTAAACGAATCATAAATTACTCAGTTAAAGATGGTTAATATTTGTTACATAAGTGAGAAATTGCTTTATTGCACTATTACTATCAAACAATCCTTCAAGCAGTTAATTCCTCACATTACAAACTTTGTTCAAAATTATCAAAAATGTATTTCTATTATTAGTCAAGGATAGTTACATAATATTGTGTGGCCAAGAATATAATTTGAAGATGTTAAGAATAACTTTTTCACTTTCTCATCCTGCTGATGAGAAGCATAGACTGACTTGTTGCGTACCACATAAGATCCACTCGCCAGTAACATTAGAGGATGGAAAATTATGCGCCTCTGGTGTTGGAAAATTGTCTCTAATAGGCTGACTTGCTAACTAGAAATATCAACCTACAGTTTGCACTAAATTCGACCAGCATGTAGACAACAATATCTGTCCATCTATCATACATTTCACAGCCAGGCCATAAAATGGTCACAGTATTGATAAGAAGCATGATCGCATTACAAGTGAGTGACTATAAATTATTTAAGAGTTGTGCTATATTGGTCCATGCATTTAATCTGTTGGTTGCTAAAAGGTCACCCTACAGATGAAGGTTTTCAGCTCCATATTTTCAGCAAACACCAAGTCCCAAAGTCCCATTTAACCCTTTGCTACCACTTTCTGGCTTCCAGCCATCAAACATTAATCAGATGCTTGCAATAAGATACACTTATCTGGTTTTCTTTCAAACAGTATGATTTTTTGTTTGTATAACTTCATCTTACTCCTCACAACTGTGGGGGATGCGGAAGATCATGCTGTATTTGGGTGAGTGGGTCTTCAAGTTTACAATGAAAGTGTGGATTTCAAAGAAGGATGCTTTAGATTTGCATAAATAGAAGGGAATTGTTTCTATGGTTCAACAATGGGAAGCATAATGTTGTTAATAAGCAACAGATAAGGAGTAGTTGGGCAGCATACTGAATCTTAGAAAAGCTATCCATATGTTTCCAATATTTCTTTCACAGAATTTGGGCATTGGCAAGGTCAGAACTTATTGCCCACCTTTAATTGCCTGTGAGAATGTGGTGGTGAACTAGCACAGAACCATAGAAAGATTAAGAAAATTACAACACAGAAGGAAGCTATTCAGCCTATTGAGTCTATATTAGTCAAAACCAGCTCCCCAAAATTCCAGCCTCCAGCAGTAGAGATTAAGCGCTGCATGTCATGGCTTTTTAAGCACAAACATTGAAGTTATTTTTAAGTGTGATGAGAGTTTCTGCCTCTACCAGCCTTTCAGGAAATGAGTTCCAATTCCCTACCTCCTGAGTGGAAAAACCTTTCCTCATCTCCCCCCTAACCCTTCTATCAATCACTTTAAGTTTGTGCCCCTGGTTTTTGGCAATTCTTTAATCTCTGTTGTCCATGTAGTGCAGGTACCATTGAGTAAGGAGAGACGGGATATAGACTCAGTGGTGATGGAATGGTGATTCATTTCCTTTTTAAAATGACTTATGACCTGGAAGACAACTGAAGATAGAGGTCTTTCCATGTATTGCTGCCCACCTCTTCCAGGTAATTGACTACATGGATTTGGGAGATCCTATTAATTTGGCCTTAGTGAATAGTTGCAGTTCATCTTGTAAGGGGTATACACTACAGTGGTAGTGCACTGTTGGTAGAGGGAGTCAATGGTTAAAGTGAAAGACAATGTGTCAGTCAAATGGACTCCTTTGCTCTGGATTGTTTTGATCTTCCTGGGTGTTATGGAGCTGTACTCACTTAAGCAAATAGAATGTGTTTTGTTGTATTCTTGATAGATTGTACAGGTGGTGGAAGGCTTTGGGCAATTAGGTGGTAAGCTGGTCATCACCATAGTATATCTAGCCTTTGGCTTCCTCTGGTAGAATTAAGAATCTGGTCAACAGATGAACATGCTCAACCACTCAACTTTCCACCCCCCCTTTCTTAACCCCTCCCCCCCAGACCTTTCTCCAAGATGGAGGTGATGAGAATTCACTGTTGATAATGCATCCCAACCTTATGATGGAGGGAAAGTCGTAATGATATGGGCAACAGTAATAATATTGTGCAATTGTTGACTTTCCCCACTTTTGACCTAACGAAGGATCATTAATGAACCAGCTGAAGATGGTGGATCTTGGGCACTGCTCTGAGGTATCCCTGCAATAATGCTTTAGGGATGGATGATTGACCTCCAATAACCATAAGCACCTTCCAATGATTTGAACCATTGAAGTATTTCTCCTTAATACCTTTTGACCTCAGTTTTACCAAGGCTTTTTGATACCATGGTCAGTCAAATGCTGCCGTGATGACAAGGGAAGTCAATCTTACCTTGTCTTTGAATTTTACTCTTTGGTCCTTGTTTAGGTCAAGGCTGTGATGAGTTTTGGAACTGTATGATTGTGGTGAATCCCAAATCTGGGATCAGTAACTGGGTTACTGGTGAGTCAGTGCCATTTTATAGTACTGTTGACAACACATCCAGTCACTTTCAAATAGAACTTAGAAAATAGAAGCAGGAGTGAAACATTCAACCTTTCTAGCCTTCTCTGCCAGCCAAGATAATCTTGGCTGACATTCAAACTCAATACCTTGTTCCAGCTTTTTCCCCATATCCCTTGATCCCTCTAGCCCTAAGAAAAATATCTGACTCCTTCATGAATTTATTTAAAGATTTGGCTTCAACTGCTTTCTAAGGCAGAGAATTCCACAGGTTCAGCACTCGCTGGGAGAAGAAATTTCTCCTCATTCCAGTCTTAAAAGGATTACCCTTTATCCTTAAGACTGTGACCACTGGTCCTGCTCTCCCTGGTCAATAGGAACATCCTTCTTAATCTGTACAGTCCTGTTAGAATTTTGTAGATTTCTATGAGATCCCCTTTAGTGTAGGGGCAGGTATGATAGTGTAGCAGTTAATGTAACGCTATTACAGTGCCAGCAGCCCGGGTTCAATTCCGGCCACTGTCTGTAAGGAGTTCGTACGTTCTCCCCGTGTCTGCATGGGTTTCCTCCGGGTGCTCCGGTTTCCTCCCACATTCCAAAGACGTACGGGTTCGGAAGTTGTGGGCATGCTATGTTGGTGCTGGAAGCTTGGTGACACTTGCAGGCTGCTCCCAGAACACTTCATGCAAAAGGTACATTTCACTGTGTGTATCGATGTACACATCACTAATAAAGATATCTTACCTTATCTTATTTTTCTAAACTCCAGTGAATATAGGCCTAATTGACCCAATCCCTCACCATACATCGGTACTGCATCTGAAGGATCAGTTTGGTGAACCTTTGCTGCACTCCTTCCTTAACAAGAACGTCCTTCCTCAGGTAAGGAGGGAAGTTCTTGCCGCACACAACTTCACACAATGTTCAAGGTGTGGTCTCACCAAGACCCTGTACAATTACAGGAAGACATCCCAGTTCCTGTACTCAAATCCTCTCACTATGAAGACCAAAATTCCATTTGCCTTCCTCAACACCTCCTACACCTCCCTGCTCACCTTGAGTGAGTGTTATACAAGGACACCTTTCCCTTTCCTAATCCATCACTTTCCTGTTATCACTATTTGAGTGGATGGCCTCACATTTATCCACATTATACTGCATCTACCATGTACTTGCCCACTCCTTCAACCTGTCCAGATCAAGCTGGAGCTCCTCTGCTTCTCCTCCTCCAGGATCACCCTCCCTCCCAGTTTTGTGTCCTGATGATTGAGAGTAGCCTGATTGGGCAGTAATTAGCTGATTGGATTTGTCCTGCTTTTTGTGGACATGGCATACTTGGACAGTTTTCCACATAGTCAAATGGATGTCAGTGTTGTAACTGTGATTAAATGTCTTTAATTTATCTCATTGCTATCACTCTGCCTCTGATAATCTGCTAATAATACTTACCATCACCTCCCGATATTTTTTACACTAAAGAACTTTTTCTCCTCTGTGTGTGTGTGTGTGTGTGTGTGTGTGTGTGTGTGTGTGTGTGTGTGTGTGTGTGCGCGTATGTGTGCTTTTTCCTCTACTCCCCTGAGCCCCAACCATCCACCACCAGCCCCTTCCCCCACCCACCCTCTCCACCCTTCCCTTTCCTGTTTCCTATTAAACACTGTTCACCTCTAACACTACTGCTGGAAACCTAGTGCAGGGCCATGTCTCCACTTACTCAGTCCGCCAGCTGCCACTGCAACACCGGAGGAGCAGGAGTGTGACTCAAGGAAATGTTACTTTGGCTTTGCTCCAGTATGTTATTTGGCTGTTACAAAATAAAAGCTGGTAGAAGAGAAAGGTCACAGCACAGAGAATGAACAGAGTGAAACTTTTGAAAGCACTCTCTGACTTTGTAGTCTCTTGCTACCAAAATCCACTTTCTTGAAAACCCCACAGTCCCTTTAAATCTTGAGTGCTTGACTTTGGTTTATTTATAGAGGGAAGTAATTTCCATAAATACCCCCACAGAGTTACCAGTACTCTAAAAACTGGTCCCTAGTGGTATCGTTATATTACAGGCATGATTTACAGTTGTCACCTGCTGAGAGTTGTGAGAGTCTTTACAGATTGCAGTTATACTGCTGGCTATCTGTTGTCTACTGCTAAGGGAAAACGTTCCACATAATCATTTACTTTAGGCCACCTGGGAAATGGACATAATTTTTTCTCTGGTGCGACAAGCAGACAATCACAGTTTATGCCTGGGCAAAGATGAATCTGCTTTCTATTGATGGAAACAGATCTGAATGTGCAACCTGCAGGTCCATGCTTTGTTTTTCATCTAAGTTCCTATAGCAAGCCTAAACCTGCAGCCTCACTGTAAAATCATGGAATCTCTTCTTATAGATGCTGAAACCAACATTAGTACACTAGGAATTGGATGCATTGTTATTGATTAGTTATGTTTAAGAGGCATTTAGACAGGCATATGAACAGCCAGAGAATGGAAGGGATATAAACTATATGCAGGCAGATGGGATTACTTAAAATTGTCATGGTCAGCACAAATATTGTGGGTCAAAGGGTCTGTTCCTGGGCTGAACATAGAATAATACAGCACAGTGCAGGCTCTGCTGCCCACAATGTTGTGCCGACATTTTATCCTGCTCTAATATCTATCTAACCCTTCCCTCCCACATAGCCCTCCATCTCTCTATCATTCATGTGGCTACCTAAGACTCTCTTAAATGTCCCTAGCGTATCTGCCCCCACAACCTCTGCCGTCAGTGTGTTCCACGCACCCACCACTCTCTGTGTAAAAAAAACTTACCTCTGACATCCCCCTTATACTTTCCTCTAATCATGCCCCCTTGTGTTAGCTATTTTCGCTCTGGGTAAAAGTTTCTGATTGCCCACTCCATCTATGCCTCTTATCATCTTGTACAGCTCTATCAAGTCACCTCTCACCCTCCTCCTCTACAAAGAGAAGGTTTGGAGGTAGGAAGAGAAGGTATTGTTCTATGTTCTAAATCTAAGTGGTTAGTCTCTGACTCTTCTAACTTTCTACATTATATTCAAAATATAGAAAGTATAGAAATTCTTGCAAATGGTCTGGTATTTGGAACACATAGCTGCTTTTCAGATGATCAACTATTGAAAAACATTGCTAATCACAAGCTATTAATATCATGGTGCTGATCTCTCATGAGTGTTGTTGTTTCACAACTCCATCGACCTGTGTTTGATCCTGGCCTTTGCTGCTGTCTGGATGGGGGTTCTTCCTATGACCACAAGGGTTTTCCCTGAGTGCTCTGATTTTTTCCCATATGGCAAAGATGTGTTGGTGGAAAGGTCATTTGGCTTCCATAAATTACCCTTAGTGTGGCTGGATAGTATGAAAAGGAGGGTGCAGTTAATTCCAATGTACGATAGAATAAGTTACTGAGACATTAGTGGGCAAGTGGGATTGATGGGAATACTATGAGAGTTGGCGTAGACATATTGGGCCAAATGGCCTCCTTCACTGCCATGAGAAAATATAAAAAATATGATATCATAATTGAGTGGTCACTGTGTTAACTATGCTTTTTTTTGGAAGAATGTTTATTTTTGACATTCCACTTTTATACTTTTTGGAAAGCAGAAGATGCCTTAACATATACTAGTTGAAAGTTAGTATGAGGTAGATCACATCCATACCTGCTACATTCACCCTTTAGTTCTCCATGTGCCTCTAATTTCCTTGGAGCAGCGAGCTGCCTGTGCTCCTTTCCCCATGAAGTCAGCAGCTACCTTGAGCATTTCTTCCAGTGGAAACCCAAAACCACCCCTGATCTGATTTGCAAAGTTCTGCATCACAAGCATAAGTTGCACAGAAATGCTTTGACAACTGACACAGCCATATCTCCACTGGACAGGCTGTCAAACCCGTCAAACAGCTTGAAAGTTTCTGAGTGTCTGATATTTGCAAACATTCAAAGGCCAATAAAAATCAAACATTCCATTAAAACATGTCAAGTGATTGAAAATAAAACTAAAATTAAAACACAAAGCATGAGTAAAAAGGCAATTAAATGCATTTGAATTAACTCAGTTTGATCACAAATACTTAAATCTGAAATTTACCTCTCTCCCTCATAGCCATTCCTCTCCACTGAATGGATGGAATTGGTGACCAGCACCAGGAATATCCAGCAGATTTCCCAGCAGTAATGCTGAAAAACTGCAGGAAATTTGGGCTTCAGCAAGGAGTCCGATACTTATGTGCAGTCAGAATGAGGCTGGCATCCAGCTGGGAGGGAATTTGAGTCCTGTGTGTTCATAGCCACTTGCGCAGGAGTCTTGAACTTCCTTTCAGTCACAGTGGTGTGAAACTGTCGGTATTTTTATTTGCAGAAATTTTGGGTGATTGTCATATTATCATTGCAACTGTTGTCAGTTTCCTTCACAACGTTATAAGTGGTCATGTTATTTTGCTATGAGCCTTTGCACGGTGATTTATCTTGTTGAAATGAACTTTAATTAACTTACTTAGCTTATATAAATAAGAAAAAAATCCCATCAAGAATCAAAGAATTTTTCTGATAAGCATTTTATTACTGCTGGTTGGGAATCATTTAAAAAAAAATAGGTCAAGAAACATAGACAAAATGTACTGGGTTTAGTTCATTAATCATTTCAAAACTTTAACTCTGTGCCTGAATCAACACTTCAACATTCTCTTGTACATTAATGATTTGGATATGAGTGTAGGAAGTTTGATCTGTAAGTTTGCAGATGACACAAAAATTGACAGTGTGTTGATAGAAGGATAGTCATAGGCTATAGGATGATATTGATCATGGGATAAGATGGGCAGAGCAAAGCACTTGGAATTTAATCCTGAAAAGTGCAAGGATTGCACTTTGAATAGGACAAACACAATGAATAGTAGGGCCCCAGAGAGTATTAAGGAACAGAGGGGCCATAATATATTAGTCCAAAGATCCCTGAAGGTGGAAGCACAGGTAGATAAGGCGGTAAAGAAAGCATATGGGATATTTCATAATGGCAGAGGCATAGAAAAGAGCTGAGAGGTTGTAGTGTAACTGTGTACAGTTCTGGTTAGCAGATTGTTATATAGGTTACAGTTCACCGCTGCTTATGGGTTGTGACAGTCTCTCTGCTCAGAGTGGAAAATTCTTTACGTTTTCCCTGGTCATGGATCAACAGATGTCTCAGTGGCCTTGCCCAGACTGTTGGTTTCCCAAATGTTCAGCAGTTGCATTTTGCTGGCAGGTCAACCTCTGTGCTCCATGTGAACTCAACTTTCCATCAACCAGAAAGGCAACCAGTGTCTGAAAGTTCAAATTCTGTGCATCTGGTTGGTGGACAAAGAGGTTACTAGACATGGAGATTCAGAGGGCAGCATTGGAAAAGCCTTAGCCCTGGCATTTGTCCAACAGCATTTGCTTGTCTCCTTCTATACATAAATTTAAAAGTGTCCAGATAAATACAAATCACACATGTTTCACTAGAGTACAAAGGCTTCACACCGCTAATATAAAGTACTAAACTGCTAATGCAGTTTAGTACTTTATATTGTTTTGCTCCTTGGTGAAACTTTTTCTAAAACACATTTGCAAAATGGTCAAGGGCTATTGGTATCAACTCAAAAAGGGATGAGACTGGGCATTTTATATACTTATCTCTTTCTGAGGTTTTGCTACGTTTTTGTATTGAGCATTTAACTTAAATTTAACCAGAACTTTTAAATCCTTTCACAGTCTTATCTAGTGGTAAATAAGCTTCCTGATAGTGGTATTTGGACAGTTAATTAGGATGGTCAACCAGTAATGATTAATAGAGGATCACTGTCACCAAAGTCTACCTCAAATTTCTGCTGGTATAAATACAGGAATCCCTTGCTAATGAACGGAACAAGTAGTGGAGACCAGTTAGTACAAAATAGAGAATTTAATGAGCAGGGAAATAGAAGTTTAATTGGTATTTTAAAGAAAAATGAGAGATGTATTCTCAAGAAACACCATTGGTGGCTACCAAATCAAGAGTCTGACAAATAGGGAAATGAAAATCACAGTGTAAAACAATAGGTAGACAAGAAAGTAATTGGTTTGTGAATATTGTAGGGTATTTTTTGACTTAAAGGTTTTGCTCTAAATGATAATCTAGTGCAAAAAGTGTAACTAAAATTGGTATTTTAAAACTAGATTTAACAAGACTAAAGCATAATTTAAAGTTAGAAATAGCCAGTTGAAAAGATTTTAATTACTATTTAAGTAAATTAAATTATGACAGACTGCAATGCGTGTGTTGTGAGTGGAGCACATAGGAGGTGATCAAGGCCACTGTAATTCTCAGCAGCCACATCTGCTGTAGGTATTTGTAGTTCTGATGAGCTGGAGTCTGAGCTTCAGACACTGCGATGCATCAGGAAAGAGGAAATTTATACGGTTATTCCAGGAAGCAATTACATCTCTTATATTGAGATCGGTGGATCTGGTCAGTGGGCAGAGTTAAGGATACTTGTGGCTGTGTGGATAAGAGTGTGGAGAATGAGCAAACTAGCCATGGCAATGTGGAAACCATTAATGTTGGAGTGAAAAGGAATGTAGCCGTGATAAGGGACCATGCAGTTCAAGGATGGATACTGACCTCTGCAGCCATAAGCATGAGTCCTGAGCAGTGTGCTATCCATCCATTGCCAAGGTTCAGGACACATCCAATAGCTGGAGAAGAACTTGGAGAGGGAGGTAAAGATCCTGGTTCCCCTTAGTACTAACAACATATGATGAAGAAAGAGTCCTCTTAGGGAATATGAGCAATTAAGATTTTAATTAGAAAATGGAACGACAAAGATAATAAGCTTTAAATTACTGCATGCTAGTTCACATAATGTCAGTAAGATCAGAGAGTTGAATATGTAACTCAGGATTTGTGTGAGGAAAAATGGGTTTCAATTCATTGGACACCTACACTAGTACTGGGGAAAGAGGGAGCTATTACTTGAATCAGACTGGGACCACTTGTTGCTAATTAAAAACTAGGGATTTAACTTAGAGAGGGTTTAGGTGAGGGGAAATTCAGTAAATTAATGTGAAAGGAATGGACAAGATAGAAAAATTGATAATAATAACTAGATTGTTATAGGAAATGACAGAACTTACAAATGTAACAGTTCACTTGCAAGTGGAGTCAGAATGTGAGAAAAATGGTAAAAGAACATAATTAAGTGCTCTTTATCTGAATGCATGCAACATATGCAATGAGGCAGATGTCACAAATGGAAGTAAATGGTTATGATCTTCAGCCATATAGATGAGGGTGCTCATTGACCAGGACTGAGTACTGAATATTCTTAAGTACTTGACATTTCAGAAATGGAGGCAGAAAGGAAAAAGAGATGGGGTGGCTCTGTGTGAAAAGTAGAATGGAATCAACCAATGGTGAGAAATAACCTTTGAGTCAAGTATCTGTTTGTGTGGATTTAAGACCTAGCAAGTGAAATTAATCCCATTGGGAGTAATCTATAGGCACCCTTGCAGTAGCTACATGAGTATAAGTCAAAAAATAATGGGGGTTTGTTGGAAAGGTACTGAATTAATGGTGGGTGTTTTTAATCTTCATATAAATTGGATAAATTAAATTGCCAAAGGTAGCCTTGCGGAAGAGTTCGTATTGCATTCAGAGCAGTTTCTTTGAACAACATGTTGTGAAACCAACCAGGGAGCAGGCTATTTTAAATCTGATCATGGGTATCGAGACAGGATTAATTAATGATCTAATAAAAAAAGTATCCTCAAGAGTGATCATATATTTCACATTTAGTTTGAAAATAGGAAATTTGCCTGGAACTGAAGTAAAGGCCTCACTATGTAGGTAGAGTTGGCTGAAGTGCACCGGAAATGAGGCTGAACGGTAAGCCAGTAGGTAAGCGCAGGAATACATTTTAAGGACATGTTTCCTGATGCTTAACACATGTGTCTTTCACTGAGAAATAAAGACACCATAAGAAGAATGACATCTGTGGTTAAATAAAGTTAAAATAGTATCACATTGAAGAAAAAGGCATGCAATTATTGGTAGACCAGAAAATAGTGAACATTTCAACAACTAGTAAAGGATGACTTAAAAAGTAATGGAGAAAGCAAATTAGGAGAATAAGCTAGCAAGAAATATAAAAACAGACCATAAGAGTTTCCATAAGTATATAAAAAGCAAGAGGGTAGCTAAGATAAACACTGGTCCCTTGGAGGATGAGACAAAATTATATATAATGGGAAAAGAGAGATATGACAAAGAAAATATATTTTATCTGTCTTCACTGTAGAAGACACTAAAAGCCTCCCAATAATAGAAAATGTACGAGGCAAATTAATGGGAGTAAAGGCTGCCAAGTCCTCTGGATCTTTTGGCCTGCAGCCTAGGGTTTTTAAAAGTGGCTACAGTGTTAGTGGACACATTTGATGAGATCTTCCTTAGTTCCCTAGATTTGGGAAACCTCTCAGTGGATTGGCAAACTAAAGATATAACTTCCCTATTCAAGAAAGGAGAGAAACTGAAAGCAAAATACCATACTGGAGCAAGAAATGTTGAAAATCTGAATCAGATATATACGTATATATTAAGATATTTATTAGTCACATGTACATCTAAACCCACAGTGAAATGCGTCTTTTTGCGTTACTGAGAACGTGTGGGGGGCAGCCCGCAAGTGTCGCCATGCTTCCGGCGCCAACGTAGCACGCCCACAACTTCCTAACCAGTACGTCTTTGGAATGTGGGAGGAAACTGGAGCACCTGGAGGAAATCCACGCAGACACGGGGAGAATGTACAAACTCCTTACAGAGCAGCGGGAATTGAACCCAGGTCGCTGGCACTGTAATAGCGTTACACTAACCACTATACTACCGTGCTGCCCTAATCAAAACAATACAAATGGAAACACTCAGCAGGTTAGCCAGCATCAGAGGGGAGAGGAATGGGATTGTCATTTTGGATCACACACTCTGCATCAGAACTGGAAAAATGAGAAAGCAAGTGGAGACGAGGAGGGTTTGACCCGATTCTTCCCTGGATTTTTTAAAAATTTAAAAAAAAATCTTATTTACAGCATGGTAACAGGCCCTTCCAGCCCAATGAGTCTGCGCTGCCCATTTTTTAAACCCAAATTAACCTACCCGTACATCTTTGGAATGTGGGAGGAAACCAGAGCTCCCGGAGGAAAGCTGCGCAGACACAGGAGAACGTACAAACTCCTTACGGACAGCGACGGAAATCAAACCCCGATCGCTGGCGCTGTAATAGCGTCGTGCTAATGGTAGCCCATCAACTCCTGCAGTTATCTTAACGATATCTCCTTCCACCCATCTTCTTGTAAGGACTCCACTCCACTCTCCTAGTTTCTCCGCCTCCGTTATACCTTTTCTGATGATGACATTTTCTACACCAGTGCTTTTACAGTGCTTTCCCCCTGCATAGTTCTCAGGCCTTTCAACTACGTCGCTTCTATTTCCCACACTTCTTTCACCTCCAAGACAGAACACAGACAGGGTTCCCCTCATGCTTACCTTCCACCTCATCAGTGTCCACATTCAATAGATAATAAACCATATTTTCATAAACCATAAAGTTAATAAACCATATAACCATGAAGTCAATCATCCATAACTTCCACCACTTCCAACATCAGATACATTTTCCCTTCCTCTCTTTTTTCAGCCTTCTGAAGAAACCATTCCTTCTCTGACTGTGGTTCACTCTTCAATCTCCTTCTACCACTCCCCTTCTCACAGTAGCTTCCCATGCAGCTATGCAACCGCAGGAGGTACATCACCTCTCCTGAAGAGGTAATTCACTTTCCACCATCCATTAACCCGAACGTTCCTTCCAGGTGAAGCAGAAATTCATTTGCACTTCTTCCAATTTAGTGTATTGAATATGATGCTCAGAATTAAGAAAACCAAACTAGACTGGGCGACTACTTGACAAAACATTTTGTTCTGTCTGCTATAGCAACTCTGAGCTTCTAATTGCTTGTTAATTTAATTCTCCATCCCACTCTCAATTTGACCTCTCTGTTGTTGGTCTCCTGCGTTACTTCAACAACAACCAGTGTAGATTGAGGAACAGCACCTCACCTTCTCTCTGGGAATATGGAAGCTGCTGAGACTTAATACTGAATCTAATATTTTCAAGTAACCATTTTTCCCCAATCACTCCCCAGATGTGGCTGTAAATTTTTGTTTCTCCCTCCAGCTGCTAGTTTTTGTTTTTTTTTCTGACAGCTTTGGTCTGCACCCTATCACATATTCCCTTGGTTCTTTCCACCCCTCCCCCAGCTCTCCA
This sequence comes from Pristis pectinata, assembly GCF_009764475.1. Classification (NCBI taxonomy): domain Eukaryota; kingdom Metazoa; phylum Chordata; class Chondrichthyes; order Rhinopristiformes; family Pristidae; genus Pristis; species Pristis pectinata. The sequence goes on from NC_067407.1 coordinate 118,447,651, forward strand.
ACTTGAAACACACTTTTCCAGTTTTGATGAAAGGTACTTGACCCTAAACGTTGACTCTGCAGCTCTCCTCACTGATGACCTGCTGAGTGCTTCCAGCAACCTTGTAGCAGAGAACTATAAGCTAGTTAGTTTAACATTTGTAATTGGGGAAAATATAGCAATACATTATTAGAAAGTAGTTGCAGGACATTTAAGAAATTAAAGTTAAATCAAGGAGACTGGATTTATGAAGGGAGTATCAAATTTCGACAAGCTTGATTTCTTTGAAGAGCAGGGCGAATAAAAGGGAGGTAGTAGATGCAGTGTATTTGGATTTCTAAAAGACTTTACAAGGTTAATGGCAGGACTCTTAGAAGTGTGGAGGAGCAGATGGACCTTGGGGTCCATGTCCATAGATCCCTCAAGGTTGCCACACTGGTCGACAGGATTGCTAAGAAGGTGTAAGGTGTATTGGCCTTCATTAGTTGGTGTATTGAGTTCAAGAGCCGCGAAGTGATGTTGCAGCTCTATGGAACTCTGGTTAGACCACACTTGGAGTATTGTGTACAGTTCTGGTCACCTCATTATAGAAAGGATGTGAAAGCTTTAGAGAGGGTGCAGAGGAGATTTACCAGGATGTTGCCTGGATTGGAGAACATGTCTTATGAGGATAGGTTGAGCGAGCTAGGGCTTTTCTCTTTGGAGAGAAGGAGGAAGAGAGGTGACTTGATAGAGGTGTACAAGATGATAAGAGGCATAGATCGAGTGGACAGTCAAAGACTTTTTCCCAGGGTGACAATGGCTTACACGAGGGGACATAATTTTAAGGTGATTGGAGGAAGGCATAAGGGGGATGTCAGGGGTAAGTTTTTTACACAGAGAGTGGTGGGTGTGTGGAACACACGGCCGGCAGAGGTTGTGGGGGCAGATACATTAGGGACATTTAAGAGACTCTTAGATAGACACATGAATGATAGAAAAATAGGGGGGCTATGTGGGAGGGAAGGGTTAGATAGATCTTAGAGCAGGATAAAATATTGGCATAACATTGTTGGCTGAAGGGCCTGTACTATGCTGTAGTATTCCTTGTTCTATTTGATAAGGTGCTACAAAAGTTTATGACATAAGAGCTTGAGATGTTGGGAATAATATATCAACATGGAAAGCAGATTGGCTAATTAACAGAAAATAGTGTTAGAAATAATGGATTAGCAAGCTGTAACTAATGGGTTGCCATGTTGATCATTCTTGGATCCTCAGCCATTTACAATCGAGCTTAATGCCTCAAATGAAGGGTGTATTGTAGACAAATGTGCTCACATTACAAAGAATCGTGTTAAAGCATATTGTGACGAGGACACAGTTTGCAAAGGGAAATGGATGGATTGAACAAGAGGGGAAAAAATTGGCAGATGGCATACAATGTACAATGTGCAGGGAAAAGTGAGGTTACCTACTTTACTCGGAAACTTAAATGAAACATTGAGTTCACATCCAGATGTAGCAAGTAATTAGGAAGGTGAATGGAATGTTGGCATTTTTTGCAAATAAATCCACAAGAGTCATTGAGTTGTGCTGCACAGAAATGGGCCCTTCAGCCCACCACATCCATGCCAACTTTTTTGCCCATCTACACTAATTTCAGTAGTTTGCATTAGGTCCTTATCCTTCTGTGGGATGGAATATAAAAGTAAAGAACTCTTGCTACAGGTGTGCAGGGCATTAAGAGCACACCAGCTGTACTGTGGTATAGCTTTGTTCTTCTGATTTAAGAAAGGATATTTCTTCGCATTCAGTTTGAGAGGACCAGAATATAAAAGCAAGGATGTACTGATAAGGCTTTATTAGGCTTTGGTCAGACTATATTTGGAATATTGTGAGCAATTTTGTGCCCTGTATTGAAGGAAAGATGTGCTGGCCCTGGAGAAAAAACTCAGCCATGACTGAATGGTGGAGCAGACTTGATGGGCCGAATGGCCTAATTCTGCTCCTGTATCTTATGGTCTTACAGATATGTTTGCATTAGAGCCAGCTCAGAGAAGTTTCACCAGATTGATTCCTGTGATCGAAGAACTGTCTTTAAGGAAACATTGAGCAGGTTGAGCATGTATTCTTTGGAGTTTAGGAAAATGAATAATCTTACTGAAACACATGATTCTGAGAGGGCTTGGCAGAGCAGGAACTAAGATGATGTTGTCCTTCATAGGGGGATCTAGAATGAGAGTTTATAGTTTCAGAACAAGATGTTGCCTATCTAAGTCAAGTTGAAGAGGAATTTCTTCTCCTAGTGATTCATGAATCTTTGAACTTCTCTGCTCCAGGGAGCTATGGGTGTGGAGTCATTGAATATATGCAAGGCTGAGGTGGAAAGATTTTTGCTCCATGAAAGGGTAAAAGGATTTGGGAAACAGGTGGAAAAGTGGAGCTGGGGTCAAGTGCAGATCCTATTGAAAAATGGAGCAAGCTTGAAGGGCTTTGTGATCTACTGCTACTATCTTTTATGTTCTTTGTATTCTAAACTGTTCACAGATGTCACCAAAAATGTGCCCAGGTGGAGAATAACAGGTGGGTGAAGTATTGCAAAGTAACAGTGTGTGAGAAACTATACACCAGCATTAGTTACCAACTCAACTGTGCCTTTCAAAAAAGAGTTAGGTGAGTATTATCAAAAAATAATGCTTTGGGGAAAGAGCCAGGGAGTGGGGTTAAGTTAATTTCTTTTACAAAATAAAAAGAGAAAGTGTTAGACATTCTCATTGCATCAGGCAGCACCTAAGGGGGGGGGGGGGGGGGGGGGAGGGAGGGAGGAAGAGAGCGAGGGTGGGAGAGGGAGAGAGAATGATAATATTTCAGGTCAATGAACTTTCACTGGTTCTCTTTCTGTTTCTTCCACATCTTGTACTTTTTTCATTTTTCCATTGCTGCTTTTCAAGAGTTGGTATGGGGGGGGGGTCAATGGAATGAATTGCTCTCCATCTGTCCTGTAAGGGTTTTTGGATTTTTACAGAGCATGATTGGAAATTGGAAACAAACATGTTAGCCTGAGAACCCAGGAAAAAAATCCCTCCTTGCAGTCTTGAGGAATACATATTTTATGTATAAAAGGATTTTATTTATTTTGACTTAGTTTTTCCACAGTGAATGACCAGTAATATTTTGAAGGACCCCTTCATTTTTCTTCTTTATTCAATTAGTAACCCAAACATAAACTTCAAAATCTGGTTATGAAAGCAAAATCTGTTTTAAATTAAACTTTTAAATAATTAGTAACATCTACTTCTGGCCAGTAGAGTGTACCAAAATTCTGCTGAGCTCTACAATGGAGATAAAGCTTTTTATTGACCTCATAGCTACCCAACCAAGGGTTATTAGTAAATTTAAGTGCAGCCTCTAGAACCTTTGCTACAACTCGCATGACTCATGTTGTCGATGATGGCTTCTCCTTAACTGTGGATTACATCATAGTCTCGTCTGGGCTTGTTGCATCAATCAAGTGTAGTTTTTTGACTTGTGCTTGCAACATTAGTGCAAAGTGAAAGAATCAATTCCACTGGGAGTGTATGTGATACAGCATGTCTGTGTTTTCTTTCTGGAGGGAATAAACTGCACAGCTAAAGTAAAATTAGGATGTGTAAAGAAAAAAATCTTTGTGTGCTACAGGACACAAAGGGAACCAATGCCTGAAAAGATCATGTTTAAAATGTTATATTAAAATATTACAAAAACAATTACAATTTGTTATACAAATCCTCACTGCAATTGTAACTTGATAGATACAAATGCAAAATAATAACAGTAAATCCATTTGTGATTAGTCTTTTTTTAAGCTAAGTGTAGGCTCTTGGTCATTTGAATCTCATGAAATAAACCTACATGTAAAGAAGTTTTAATAAAAAAAGATTTGCATTTATAAAGCACCTTTTATGAATGCAAGACATGCAAAAGCATTTTTCATGCAATAGTGTACTTCTGAATTGTAGTCCTAGTAATGAAGAAAAGACAATTTATTTGCCTACAGCAAGTTTCCACGAATACTCTTGTACTAATGACCAGATAATTAGTCATAGTAATATTTTACTGGATAATGTTGGCTGAGACGCTAGGATTACTTCCTTCTTCTTTCTTGAAAACAGTCCCCTGAGATAAGACCAGGGTTTAACCTGTATCTAAAAGGTGACACCTCCAACAGTACTAATGTGGAATACCAGTCTAGATTGTTGTGCTTGTCTCTGGGGTACAACTTGAATCCACTTCTTCTGAATCAGAGGAGGTGAGAGTTCCAATAACTAAACTTGTAGCTCTCTGTCCCAAACTTCATCAATGCAGAGGTGGTATTTATCCGAGCAAACATATCAACTCAAAATCAAATGGAATATTCTGGGAGTTTACTCAAGTTGATTAGAAGTTGACAATGTTATACATTAGATCCTTTATTAGTACTCCTATATAATTGGAATTATTGTCAGTTTCAAAGTTAAAAAGGAGAAGCTGATATCAGATGTGTCAATATTTCAGTGGAACAAAGGAAATTACAGTGGCATGAGAGAGGACCTGGCCCAAATTGACTGGAAAAGCAAGCTAGTTGGAGGGACGGCAGAGCAGAAATGGATGGAATTTCTATGAGAAGTAAGGAAAATGCAGGATAGATTTATTCCAAAAAAAAAGAAGGTTATGAATGGAAAAATGGCACAAATGTGGATAACGAGAGAGGTGAAGGCTAAAATAAAAGCAAAAGGGAGGGCATACAAGGAAGTAAAAATTAGTGGGAAAACAGAAGACTGGGAAACTTTTAAAAACTTACAGAAAGAAACTAAGAAGCTCATTAGGAAAGAAAAGATGAATTATAAAAGGAAGTTGGCAGATAACATTCAAAAAGATACCAAGGGATTTTTTTAAATATATGAAGAGTGGAAGAGAGACACGGGTTGATATAGGACCAATTGAAAATGGTGTGGGAGAGATTATAATGGATAACAAAGAGATGGCAGAGGAACTAAATGAATATTTTGCATCGGTCTTCACTGTGGAGGACATCAGCAATATACCGGATAGTCAGGGGTCTCGGGGATAGAACTGAATTCAGTTAAGATTAATAGAGAGAAGGTGCTCGAGAAGCTGAATGGACTAAAGGCAGACAAGTCTCCTGGACCGGATGAGGTGCACCCCCGGGTTCTGAAGGACGTGGCTTCAGAGATTGCGGAGGCATTGGTGATAATTTTCCAGGGATCAATAGACTCCAGCATGGTTCCGGAGGACTGGAAGGTCGCAAATGTAGTTCCTCTGTATAAGAAGGGTGGGAGGCAGCATAAAGGAAATTACAGACCTATTAGTCTGACATCGGTGGTGGGAAAGTTATTGGAATCGATCCTCAAGGATGAGGTTATGGAATACCTAGAGGTGCAAGGCAAGATAGGCCCAAGCCAACATGGTTTCGTGAAAGGAAGATCCTGCCTGATCAACCTATTGGAGTTTTTTGAGGAAATCTCAGGTGGGGTGGATAAGGTAGAGACTGTGGATGTTGTGTATTTAGACTTTCAAAAGGTCTTCGACAACGTGCCGCACAAGAGGCTGATTGATAAGATGAGAGCTCATGGGATTGCAGGTAGGATATTGGAATGGGTGGAGCATTGGCTGGTAGGCAGAAAGCAAAGGGTGGGAATAAAGGGATCCTGTTCTGGTTGGCTACTGGTTACTAGTGGTGTTCCGCAGGGGTCGGTGTTGGGGCCAATTCTTTTTACTTTCTACATTAATGATATGGATGATGGAGTAAATGGTTTTGTGGCTAAGTTTGCAGACGACACCAAGATAGGTGGAGGAGTAGGGAGTATTGAAGAAATAAGAAGGTTGCAGAGAGACTTAGATAATTTAGGAGAATAGACAAAGAAATGGCAGATGAGATTCAATGTTGAGAAATGTGCCGTTGTACACTTTGGAAAAAGAAATAAATGGGCAGATTATTATCTAGATGGGGAGAAAATTCAAAGTACAGAAGTACAAAGGGACTTGGGGGTACTCATGCAGGATACCGTAAAGTTTAACCACCAGGTCGGATCGGCGGTAAAAAAAAGTGAATGCTATGTTAGCATTCCTCTCAAGATGTATAAAATATAAAAGTAAGGAAGTGTTGATGAGGCTGTATGGGGCACTGGTGAGACCTCATTTGGAGTACTGTGCGCAGTTTTGGACTCCTTAACTTAGGAAGGATGTACTGATGTTGGAGAGGGTTCAGAAAAGATTTACGAGGATGATTCCTGGAATGGAAGGGCTTACTTATGATGAGCGTTTGTCGGCTGTTGGACTGTATTCATTGGAGTACAGAAGAATGAGAGGGGACCTCATAGAAACATATAGAATGTTGAAAGGACTGGACAGAGTAGATGTGGTTAAGCTGTTTCCCCTGGTGGGTGAGTCCAGGACTAGAGGGCACAATCTTAGAATTAGAGGGTACTGGTTTAAAACAGAAATGAGGAGAAATTCCTTTAGCCAGAGGGTGGTGAAATTATGGAATTCTTTGCCACATACGGCTATGGAGGCCCAATCATTCGGGGTGTTTAAGGAGGAGATTGATCGGTATCTAATTAGTCAAGGTATCAAGGGATATGGGGATAAGGCCGGAAATTGGGGCGAGATAGGAATAGTATTAGTTTAGCTCATGGAACAGACTCGATGGGCCGAATGGCCTGCTTCTGCTTCTTTGTCTTGTGATCTTGTGATCTCGTGGAATTGGTAGAAATTTGCAGTGCTTAAGTTTTACAGTAATTCATAAATGATGCCACATAATCATACTTAGAAAGCAGACAGCAAATACTAAATTAGAAGCAGATAACCCAACGAAAGGTTTCAGCAGATGTCATTACTTTTGTTGTTATATTGATAACTATTATGTGAATCCCAAGATTGAATTACAAATCCATCATTTCAATTTGTTAAGAACTTTAATATTCCTATTCTACTTGTAATGTTCTCATTAATATTATGAGGAAGTATGCAGGGCTAAGAGAGTGCCGGGTGAATTTCATGTAATTCAAGAACCTACTTGAACTAACCTCCACTCCATCATAACCTACTACTTTCAGTAGCTTTTAGAATGATTGTTCCTTTTTGATCCTTAAATTCAAATTAAACCATTCCATATAATCCTTCATACTGAACCCTTACTCTGTTGCAATCACCATCATCAAGCTATCTCATACTCTTGCTCATTCTTTCCCGAAATTGTGCGGCTCCTTTTTTACCTATCACTTACACCAAGTGGTTTCTACCTTTCACCCACCAGCTGCAAATCTGCCCTCCCCTCCCCCTACCTGGTTCCACTCATCGTCTGACAGCCCCTGCCTCACCCCTCCTTCTCACCTCTTTACACTGACTATCTCCCCTCTACACTCTCACTCCTGATGCAGAGTCTCGGTCTGAGACATCAGTCATCCTTCTGCCTCCACAGATGCTGCCTGACCTGCTGAGTCTAGCAGTTTGTTTTGTCTTCTTCAGATTACAGCCACTGCAGACTCCTACATCTCCTTCTGTCCCTTGTTATTTTCTTTCTTCTCCAATATTCCACATACTTGGAAAGCTGAGATGGGTGCCATTTATTTTCCACTTCCTGATTATTTTGACATCATCCCTCTTTTCAACCTAGGTGGCACTCCTCAATATGGGCTTGAGCCAGTCACTGTAGAATTCCCCATTGATTAATTTGTTACCTTGTTCAGGGAATAGCCAAAGCCTTCACCGTTTATCCCACCTTTGTTTGTCAGAGATGGGGATCAATAAATGCTGGTTTGAAATGATTTTTTTTTAATCTCCTTTTGACATTTTTGTATAAACACATAACTTAGAAAAATGTATTATGTCTTTCACAGAAGAGCATTACTGAAGCTTGTGACATCATTACTGCAGGTTTACAGAAAACTAACCTGCAGTTGATTAAAGCAAATTGTATGTTTGGGATACTGTATATTATAATCAGACACAATGTCTTTAACATTAAAGAGACAGAAAACCACAGCTCCCACTGAATGCATTTGGCAACAATCCCTCTGAACATTGAACCATGCCCTCAGGTTTAATGCAATTTAATCTGGTTTAAGCCATACATTTGGCAATGGTCTTAGTGAGTACCAAACCAGACCTTGTGGTTTATCACTATTCTTTAAACTTCCTCATTATTGTTTAAATCAGAATAGCAAACTGTATGATGTGTTTCACATGCTTTCCAAACATTTGCTTTTATTTATTTGTATCTCCCATTTTCTTGACTTGTTCATTTGCAGGGTGTGTGCATTGTTGCCAAGATCAGCATTTAATACTTATCCTTAATTGCCCTTGAACTGAGTAGTTTGCTTGGCTATTTCAGAGGGCAGTTACAGTCGGTGACGTTGGTGGATCTGGAGTTGAGTATAAGCTCGTATAGCAAAGGATGACAGATTTCTTTTTCTAATGGATGTCAGTGAACCAGCTAGGTTTTTGTGATAATGTGGTTATGACTCCTCCAGTTCCTCAATCTAGGCCTCTGAATTGCTAGCCCAGTCATCAACAATAATGTTGGGCCCGCATCAAAGCTTCCAAAGTTACTTACTCCACCTCTTTTCCTGTTGCTCTATTTTCCTTCCCTGTGTCCACTCTGGGAAAACAGGAAACATGGTGAATGAAAATATCGGAGGGGGTGTGGAAGCATTGGGAAAGAGAAATGTATATAAACAGAACTTTTAACAGGAAGTGCATATTGGTTCTTGCATCTTTTTCCTTGTAGATTCCGCCAAGGTTAGAATGGAAGTGAAAAGCTAGGAATTTACTCCAGCACCCTAAATTAATTGTGTGCTGTTGAAAATCAAACATTTCAAGAGTACAGTACTTCTGTGCACATTTCAGGATTCCTTTGTGCCTATCAGAAGTCTTCTCTTTTCAAAAGAACTTTCATTCACCTAAGCAAGTTTATCCAGCCTAAAACAGCCTTAAATAGTACCAACTTAAGTGCAACATGCAACACGTCACTAGTCTGAAAAACAACCTTTCTTATTTGTTCCAAGCCACCAAGTTTTTTAAATCTGAAACCGTGCTATCATGAGGGTCGACACTCAGACCGCATTCTTTGTTCTTACTGTGATCTGTAATCTTCTAGTATCTCAGATTTAAGTTCATCTGTGTGCCTTGACTGCTTTGCTCATGGAGTTCTGGGTCATGGTCACTGCCAGTTTCTTTGCTTCCGCTGATCTGTGCCATGTGTCTTAACTTGTTGCTCACTGTATTGGTATTGGTTTATTATTGTCACTTGTACCGAGGTACAGTGAAAAACGTGTCTTGCATACCGATCGTACAGGTCAATTCATTGCACAGTGCAGTTACATTGACTTAGCAGAGAGTGCATTGAGGTAGTACAGGTAAAAGCAATAACAGTACAGAGTAACGTGTCACAGCTACAGAGAAAGTGCAGTGCAATAAGGTGTAAGGTCACAACAAGGTAGAATGTAAGGTCAGAGTCCATCTCATAGTCTAAGGGAACCGATCAATAGTCTTATCACAATGGGATAGAGTTGTCCTTGAACCTGGTGGTATGTGTCCTCAGGGTCCTGTATCTTCTACGTGATGGAAGAGGAGAAAAGAGAGAATGACCTGGGTGGGTGGGGTCTTTAATTATGCTGGCTGCTTCACCAAGGCAGCGAGAGGTAAGGACGGAGTCCAAGGAGGGGAGGCTGGTTTCCATGACACATTAAGGAGATTATCCAAACTCCATAGTAAAAGTGAGGTGACTTCATCTAATTTTTTTCCTTCAACCCATGGGAGCAGGTAGAATGGATGCAGGCATTTGCCTGAACTTCAGACTTCCCCAGAAGTTCTGGCCTTCATAAATTGCACCTTGCCCTTGAAAACCTCCAGAGCAAGGTCTTGCCAGGATCACCTTACTCCAACACTGGTTGGTCTCCATGGCCTTTTGAGAATGAGTGTGACTTCTGTGGGTTCCTTTTAAGAACAGGCTGCAAAAGGTCACACTTCTGGGCGACATGCTGATAAATGAGGGAAGTTGCAATGCATCAACTAGAACACTACACAGTAACTGACAATGTCTGCTTCAACGTGGCATTACAGAGGGAAAACCCAACAACACTCTTCTGTAAATCTTGTAATTGCACTTTTCGGTCTTCTTGCAAACTTCACAAGCAGATTTTGGGTGATCCACCACACTGTTTTAAAGCCAACAAAATGACAAGGAGCAACTTGTAGATTGAAGTGTCAGTTTCCTGCTGACGGTAGAGCCACAGTTCCTCCATTGGCAGGAGGATGTAATAACACCAACAATTGATGTTATATGTGTAGACTTTGGGATTTCTAATGCTAATGCACAAAATAAGGACTGTATGGCCTTCAAAGGGGCAACAAGTCACATCTCCACTTTTTGGTTCCCTAGCTTCTAATTATGTTTCTCCTCAAAAGTGTGACTAGTTTTGAATGCTTGAGTACAATGCATATCTGGAATATTTTGCATCTGGGATGTAGCTGCCTTGCTGAAGTTATCTGTCATTAAATGAATAAATGTGTCGAATATCCCAAAAATTTATCAGAAGCATTGTAACACTTTAATCGCTGCCTAAATGTATTTCTTCCAAATTTCTATCTAAATCCTTTCGGTATCCCTCCTCCTTTCTCAATCAACATTTGCTCTTAGAAAATGGACCCACAAATCCACCATCAGCAAGCTGCAAGTTATGCTTCATGAAAATAGTTTGCATTCTATATTGCAAAACAAATATCCTGCAGAGAATATATTTGAACCTTGACGGAGGGCTTGAGAATCTCGTGCTATAAACTTAATTGGAGATGGGAGGAATATTTGAAATTATGGTTTAAATGACCGAAGAAAAATACTTGCAGATTTCTCTTGTATGGGGAAGGGGATGGTGAATGCTAATCTCCTGCCAAAGATATAATTGGAGCTTGGTATAATCTTCATGCACACTCATATCTGGTATAAACAATCTGGTACACAATATTGAACACAGGAGGGCTTCCAAGTTTAGAGTTTCTCCAAGAGGAATGATTCAATATTGCCTAGAGAGTCAGGAATTAAAAATAACAATTATTTAAATCTGTAATAACATAACACAAAGGAAGGTCCCAAATACCACCGCTGCCTCAGGCTCAGTTTGTGTAGGAAGCTCTCCTGCCTTGACTTGAGAAGTGATATTGTGTGGAATTTTGGTGTTCAGAATGACCAGAGCATCTTTACAAATGTTACAGAATACACCATGCAGGTATAGCAAGCAATTAGAACATCAGACAGTATACAAATCTTTATTACAAATCATAAAAAAAGATACTGCAATTATCGGGGTCCACATTAACTCCAGCCACTCAGAAAACCTCGACCCACTGCAATTCACCTACTACCGAAACAGGTCTATGGCGGACACCATCTCCCTGGCCCTACGTTCATCTCTGGAGCATTTGGACAGGAAAAGCACCTATGTTAGACTATTGTTTATTGACTACAGCTCCACCTTCAATACTATAATTTCAAGCAAACTCATCACCAAACTCTGAGACCGAGGACTCAACACCTCCCTTTGCAATTGGATCCTTGACTCCCTGACCAACAGACCACTATCAGTGAGGATAGGCAACAACACCTCCAGCACGATTATTCTCAACACTGGTGCCCCACAAGGCTGCGTCCTCAGCCCTCTACTTTACTCCCTATATACTCACAAATGTATGGCCAGGTTCTGTTCTAACTCCATCTACAAGTTTGCAGATGATACCACCGTACTGGGCCGTTTCTGAAATCATGATGAATCGGAGTACAGGAAGTAGATAGAGAGCTTAGTGACATGCTGTCATGACAACAACCTTTCCCTCAATGTCAGCAAGACAAAAGGGCTGGTCATTGACTTCAGGAAAGGGGGCGGTGCACGTGCTCCTCTCTATATCAACGGTGCTGAGGTTGAGAGGGTTGAGAGCTTCAAGTTCCTTGGAGTGAACATCACCAATAGCCTGTCCTAGTCCAACCTTGTAGATGCCACAGCCAAGAAAGCTCACCAGCACCTCCACTTCCTCAGGAGGCGAAAGAAATTTGGCATGTCCCCTTTGACACTCACCAATTTTTATTGATGCGCCATAGAAAGCATCCTATCTGGATACATCACAGCTTGGTATGGCAACTGCCCTGCCTGGGACTGCAAGAAACTGTGGGGAGTTGTGGACACAGCTCAGCACATCACAGAAACCAGCCTACCCTCCATGGACTCTGTCTATACTTCTCACTGCCTTAGTAAAGCAACCAACATAATCAAAGACCCCACCCACCCAGGACATTCTCACTTCTCCCCTCTCCCATCAGGCACAAGATACAAAAGTCTGAAAGCACATACCACCAGGTTCAAGGACAGCTTCTATCCTGTTGCATTAAGTTCCATAGTATGATAAAATGAACTCCTGACCTCACAATCTACCTCGTTATGACCTTGCACCTTATTGTCTACCTGCACTGCACTTTCTCTGTAGCTGTGACACTTTATTTTGCATTCTGTACTGTTTTACCTTGTACTATCTCAATGCACTGTGTAACGAATTGATCTGTATGAACGGTATGCAAGACAAGTTTTTCGCTATACCTTGGTACAAGTGACAATAATAAACCAATTCCAATCCAATTCAATTCAGTTCAATTCCAATCTGGGTTCAATTTTACTTTGGTTTGTACTTGATGAGATGTAACCTGGCTGTCTATTTCCTTTCTTACACAGCTGGACAACTCAGACTGTTACCCTGATCATACATTTGAGCCCTAAATGCTATTTTTGGGAAGTATCAGTGAACTTTATACTGTGACATTTGATCAGGCTCAAACAGACATATGCCATGGAATGTGCTATTCTCATATTCCATGCAACAAAAAAATAGAATTAATATCAAATGGTAAGGAAATATTCTGTTTCAAGACATTTCATGATAAATTTTCATTATGTTGAGCTTCATGGTAACATTTTGTATTATCTACATTTAAAAAAGAAACTCCAGTCAAGTTATTTCCCTCTTGTCCAAAATATCCTTTGAAATTGTGACAGTGCATTGCTTCATCTCCAGGTCTGGACTCAACAATTTATTCAGAGGCATTGTTGAGAAAGGACACTCATTCTTTCTTAATCACTGGAGGAACCTGCAATATCATGTCATAACATGGACTTATTTCAAATTTAATTGTACAACTTTTGTTATTTAAATTTTCTCAAAGATGAAAAGGTAAATCATATTTTGTGCATTGGCATTAAATCCAATGGGTTTCTTCATCAGAAAGCCATTTCTGATGCACATCAGAACCAAAAGATTAAGATCCATGGGATCCATGGTGACTTAGCCATTTGGATTCAGAATTGGCTTGCCCATAGAAGACAAAGGGTATGGGCAATTGGGACTTATTTTGCTGGAAGTTCGTGACTAGTGGTGTTCGGCAGGGATCCATACAGGGACTTCTGCTGTTTGTCATATCTTTAAATGACTTGGATGGGTGGGTTAGTAAGTTCGCAGACAAAGATTGGCAGCATTGTGGATAGTATAGAAGATTGCCAAAAGATACAGCAGGATATAGATTAGTTACAGATAAGGGGGAAGAAATGGCAGATGAAGTTTAATCTGGACAAGTGTGAGGCGTTGCACTTTGAGAGATCAAATGTAAAGGGACAGTACACAGTTAATAGCAAGACCCTTAACAATGTTGATGAGCAGAGGGATCTTGGGGTGCAAGTATATAGCTCCCTGAAGGTGTCTGCATAGGTTGATAGGGTGGTAAAGAAGGTGTATGGCATGTTTGCCTTCATTAGTTGAGGCATTGAGTTCAAGAGTCAGGAAGCTATGTTGCAGCCTTATAAAACTCTGGTTAGGCTGCACTTGGAGTATTGCATTCAGTTTTGGTCACCCCATTATAGGAAGGATGTGGGGGCTCTGGAGAGGGTGCAGAAGAGGTTTACAGGGATGCTGCCTGGATTAGAGGGCATGTACTATAAGGAGAGATTGGATAAACTAGGGTTGTTTTCTTTGGAGCAGCAGAGGACGAGGGGAGACTTGATGGAAATTCATAAGATTATAAGAGGCATAGATAGCATAGAGAGCTGGTATCTTTTTCCCAGGGTCGAAATGTCAAATACTAGAGGGCATGCATTTAAGCTGAGAGGGGAAGAGTTCAAAGGAGATGTGCAGGGCAAGTTTTCTACACAGAGAGTGGTGGGTGCATGGAATGTGCTGCCAGGAGTGCCAGTGGAGCCAAATACGATAGAGGTGTTTAAAAGGCTGTTAGATAGGCACATGAGTGTGCAGAGAATGGAGGGATATGGACATTGTGTAGGCAGAAGGGAATAATTTAGTTAGGCCTTTAATTACTTGTTTAGTTAGCACAGCACAACATCGTGGGCTGAAGGGCCTGTTCCTGTGCTGTACCATTCTATGTTCAATCTATGTTCTATCCTGGGTATCATAACTTCTGCTTAACCGAATTCTTCCATCAAATCTTTGTCATCTAATGAAAAAAGATGTCAAAATGCTCCACTTGCAATCTGCCCTCAAAATAGCTTACAGTAGGAAATGAGAACATTCGCCATCTAGTGTCTCATAGAAAATCAACAATAGGAACTCGGGTATGAGACCCTCTCAAAGCCCCTATCGTCTTTAATTATGTTAACTATTTGTTTTTGTTTTATAATTGTTCAGCAGTTACATTGTGTCATGATATGTTACCTATTACACATTCATTATTGATATGCATCATCTACAACAAAGTTTGGCAATTGATAAATAGTTATGGATGGCTTATGGACAAGCTTGGCAGCTTATGTTAGCAGTTACTATGTTTATCCCAAGGACATTATTGCATTACTTGTATGGCCATCTCCCATCGAATTCCTGTGGTTTTCTGTCTGCTGAGTGAATTGCCTTATTTCTTTTAAACTCTAGTGTTTTAACTTATTTGGACAGCACTGGGGATACAATTGTCTGTTCTTGGCAATGGTAATGAATGCAAATAAAAATCTTGATAAATTCTTTTGGTTCAGCCTCAGTGAGAACAGTTTCTTCTTTTGGACTCTACACTACACGGCCTCAATTCATATCAAGAGGAGTGGAGGGTGCGGAGGGGGGAGATGGTGGAGAGTTGGGCTCTGTCTGTTGCCATACTAGTAGAATGCTCTTTGACTGTAGTTCAGTGAAAGCCCGCAAGTTTGTACATGTTGACATTTTATTAGACTTATTAAAGGGAGTTCCAGGAGTGAAGGAGGCTGAGGGGTGACCTGATAGAAGCATATAAGATTACAAGAGGCATACACAAGTTGGATAGTCATGGTAGGAGTATCAAGAACAAGAGGGCATAATTTTAAGATGAGAGGTAGGAGATTTAAAGGAGATCATCAGGATAATTTCCTTTTACATAGAGAGTGGTTGATATCTAGAATCTCCAGAATGAGCATATCTCCAGAGAAGGTGGTAGAATCAGATAGAATTACTACGTTTAAAAGGCATTTGGACAGACACTTAATTAAACAAGATGTAGAAGGATGCAGATCAAAATTGGGCAAATGGGATTAGTTTAGATGGGCAAAAAGGTCAGCGTGGGTGTAGTGGGCCAAAGGGCTTCTTTCTGTGCTGTATGACTCTATGATCTTGTTCTCCTTTGAAGAAAGCTTCTTACTTTTTACATTCTTGTAGTCGCCCTTGCCATTTGGCAACGGGACCTGATCTATAGATTGTTCAAAGGAATTTTCCTCCTTCATAACTCTTCTCTGTGCTTAGGGAATTCATTTATCAGGAGGATTATGTGGCAGTTTATATTAAAATACTCTTCACAGTTGAGATAGTTAGTTACTGTATCTTTTCTGAATTCATTATGCTGTGCTTGCAATTCCTGCAAACTTGGAATTAAAAGCCCAATTTTTCCACTCCACAGGTGGGTGGGATAGGCATGAACAGTGCAAGAGAAAGCTGAGAAATCTGTTGGAGATCCATAATTCTGGATTCCTGCCTGCCTTGTACAGTGGGTGAATCTCCAGCTGGCCCCAGCATTAAGATGAAACTGCTCTTACACAAATTATGTAATGGCATCTTTTAAATATTTAAATGAATGGCGATGTAAGTACAGTAAGTGTCTGCATGACTCCCAGAGCTTCTTATGGTGAATGTGTTGTGTGCTCAGTTGAGATGACATTGTTTTTAGGGCCAAGCTGCTACCGTGAGTATAGCAGGTAGCAGCCTAAGATAGGATCAGTTATATTTCTCCCGACATCACTTTTGAAAGGTTGCAACTGTGGACCTTCTGAGACCATTGGCTTTGTCTTAAATAACTTTTGTTTTACTTTCTTTGCCAACATTTTTGGCAGCAACGTTTTTGATTAAAAATTGGAATATGAGAATTCCTCTGGATATCCCTCTCTTTTTATAGAAATTGCACACAGTAACAGCCTTTGTCAGTAATGTTGTTTATCCTTCACATGAGCAGTGGTTCTAATTCCACAGAACAGCCCTGTTCCCATATGCCTTCATTTGCCTTTCAGTCAACCAGCTACATAGCCTTTTCTTAAGAAGTGCCTTATTCACCAGCTCTGGTAATGCATTCCACAGACTTACACCCTTTGTATAAGAAGGCTTCTCTAGTTCCTTCTCCTAAATCTCTGTCATTAATTTTATATCTTTATCTCCTTATTAGTCTCCTGAATTCAATGGGAGTGATCCATACTATCCCAAACTTTCCTGATTTTGAACACTACTATCAAATCACATCAAAATAATGAGGAGGATACAGATGAAAGGAATTAGGCAAACCAGGTTCGATTGAAGTGAAGGTTGATGACCTTTCTTTTTCTCCATGCAGTTTTGTATATACCCACTAAACTGAAAATGTCCAATAAGTACTGCTTTCGTAAGTTTTGTTTCAAACAGCGCTGGGATGTCCTATCAGTTGGGAAATGACTCGCCAACAATCATTTTTATATGGTTGTCCAGGCCAGTGGCAGTCTAGGCCATCACATTGCTGATTATTTTCCTTCCATGCAATGTGGGACATAGTAACAGTATCAGACAACCTGCAGCTAGCAGGCTGTAACACCATGTTTGCAGTGCTTTCACCTTCATCACTTTCTCCGTGGAAATCCTTTCAGCATACTGAGAGAGCACTGTAATTGTTTCACAGTTACAAACTTCCAGAGTTATATTGATTATCATAGAATCATAGACAGTACAGCACAATACAGGCCCTTCGGCCCACACTGTTGTGCCAACCTTTAAACCTCGCCTAAAACTACCTAACCCTTTTCTCCCATTATGTCAAGTGGTATCCTGGCCTGTGTGCACAAAGCGACAATATTTATATATCAAAAGGAGTACTGTCAATACACTAAAAAATTGAACTGCTGGAGGAATTCGGTGGGTCAGGCAGCATCTGTGGAGGAAATTGGACAGTCGATGTTTCAGGTTGAGACCCTACATCTGAACCAAAAAGGTTGACTGCCCACTTCTCTCCACAGATGCTGTCTGACCCACTGAGTTCCTCCAACAGCTCACTTTTTACTCCAGATTTCAGCATCTGCAGTCTTTTGTACCACCGTCGATATACTGGTGATCAGCACAGGATCATGCAGACCAATATCCACTTCCAATGTGCCGATGGTGATCCATTCACTTCAAGACATTTATTTCCTTGGACTATTTAAAGGAGAAGCTACACAGTGGGGTTAAATCCTTGGAGTCCGGGCTATGCTCGCTAAACTGGCATGACACCATAGACAAATTATTGTGAGCCAAGCAGCCACCAAGATGGTTATTCAATAGATTTTGGAAATCTTGAAGAAAAAAAACAGGTGTTTTGGATAAATTGCAAGGCCTCTGTAACATATCCCTGATAATATCTCATGGATTATCAATATTTTGTTCTATTTCATGTAGAAAAAAGCAGATGGAGGAATTGAACTTCACGATGGAGCAGGGCTCTTCACAATGAATTGGAAGACATCTTTGCTGAACAACTTTGCAACCAGAAAGAATGGTATAGCATGCTCTTCTGGGCAATATCTTCAGCTGAGAACTATACAATATCTATCCAGTGCATTAATGTTCTGTCCATTTGTGGTCAATGCGGTGGGCCACTTATACTGCCCTCTGCACTGAATTGATCACTTTGATCTGCTGATAATTTATTCTGCATCATTTAGTGACAATATTCTCTGAACATTGTGGAAATGGAACCAAATTTAATAACCTAACAATGACTAATGGGTACAAGGTTTTTTATACACTATACTCTACACACTGAACTGTATAATACGTGCACTATAATATCTATCCTCTTACATGTTCCTTCATAAGTAAGCGTTGAATGTAGATCAAACCTTTTGGCATTTGACAGATCCTGTATCATTTAGTGCTGTGGTTCATTGTCTATGTCTGCTCCTTTGTTGCTGGCCATTTTGCAATCTGCAGGGCTGAATATTCCTTTAAGGAAGGGTGGGACTTCTGAATCCACCCTAGCATCCTGCAACTGCCTACTTGTGTCAGTAATGATGTTCAACTGACTCCTGGAAAAATTCCCAACACACAAAGGAATTCCCTCAACGCTCGGCTGGAAAATTCAATTGTGTTTTATGGGCCCGAGTATTTAAAATACATTGTTAAAACATTGTCCAGCTACAGCCGAAGGGATAAAGGCCCTGAAGATCAGAAACAATAGTTTCTCCAGACAACTGGAATAATGGAGCTCACCTCTGTCTGAGGGTCTCCAACACCATCTTGGTGGTCTCTGCAATCAGTGGCACCTGAAGCAGTAGGCAGGGATATAGAGAGACCCACTTTCTACCAACATTTAAGTGTGATAGTGCAGCTAAATGCAGAGGTGGGAGCAGCTTCACTGTTACTCACATTGGTCAGGAGTGTCAGGGAAGAATAGTTGTGTGGATGCACCTGTTGCCATCATCTCACTATCATCTTCACTCTCTGTAGGTTACCAGTCCAACCTGTGTCAAGAGCAGTTTAAATACAATCCAAATGTGACAAAGGAAGGCAAGATATCCTGCAAAGATTCTTAAGCCTTTGTGCCGTTTGACAATTGAATATCCTGATCAATGATTCTTCACTGATCAGCTAGAAATGTAGCCACATTGTACAACAGGCAAGATCCCTCAAGGTCTTACAGGAGGTTCCCACTGTCAGAGCAATAAGGACAGGAATTTTGCTATGAGCACTTAATTAGACCAAAATTGTGGAAGGTAAATTGGCTGTTCATCAAATTTGCTCTAGAACTGGTTATTATAGAATGCGCCTGGCAGACCAGAAGACAACACTACTTTAAGGACTCAGGAGGAGGTAGGATAATTTTTGTAGGATTGATTTCCCCTCCAAAAATATACCTGTGCGTCAGACTTACTTACGTATGTGGATGAAAGCAGATGTCCCCAGCCGGCCACCACAGTCCTGGAATGCCGAGCTTTCACATTGCACAAGTGTAAGAAGGTCACATCCATCAGAATCCCAGCAGGCTGTCAGTGAAATCATGTAGACTTACTCTATCCAGAAGAGAATCAGGATTAGAAAACATCCACTTGAAGCAAAGTCGTGCTGTTGGTGGTTGACTGCAAAGGAGTCTAGCAGTCTTGTAAGAAGTAACCATGAGTGTGCCACACTAAGTATGTCATCCTTTAAAAATAGTGCCATTAAGCATGTCAAAACCTTCTTCCCTAGGGTATGGCAAGGCCAGTATGTATTGTCATCCCCAGTTACCATGAAGGATGGAAGTGAGCCATCTTCTGCTGCAGTGTAAATTAATGAGATGATAACATAATGTTTTAGGGAGGGGATTCTAAGGTTTTGAAGGAATGACAATTTCATTTCAAGACAGGAAGGCGTCATTTATGAAAGTAAGCACAGGAGTGATGGTGTTAACCCCTTGCCTTGTGGTTCAGGGAGCAGATTATTATGTATTGGGATCTGACAGGCTGGAAACCAACTCAATTATAAACTAGGGTTCAACTTCTAGGATTGATTTCTCCCTCCAAAAATGTTCCTGGTGGATCAGACACAAGGGGAATGATTTGAAGACGGACAGTCCCTGTTAGGCCACATTGCTTAACACAATAAAATTTCATGCTGCTGCTATTTCCTTCAGTGATATTTCACTGACCTTGACATCTTCTTCATAAGTTGAGACAGTGAGGCTCTTGGCACGAAATCATGGAATAGGGTACATCAGACAACTCTTCAGGAAACTCCAGGGTTTTGCCACATGTACTTAAGGTTGACCCTCATTTGAACAGATATATGAATCCTCTATGATGGCAGTGGTATGACTGATGATGTTGCAGCTCAGAGCTACATTATGATTAGTTGGAGTTGGCACTTAGCTTTCAGAAGAGTTCTTGAGGCCAGCATAGATCAGCCATGATCATATTAAGTGGCGGGGCAGTCTTGAAGGCCTCATGGCCTATCCCTGATCCTATTTTCTAGTGTTCTTGAACCCTTCCACATCACCTCACTTTGTGTGTAGGCAGTCCTGAAACAAAGCCATCCTGGGAACCTTTGAGGAAACTGAAAGATTCCATGTCTGCAATGTAAAAATATGGGAAATAGTTTGCACTGGACTCTAAATGGCTCCGTGAGATGCAGACATGACTTTATGGTTCTGAGAAAAGCAGCTCCGTAGAACTCTGTTGCTTTCTCCCATGGCTGATGTTGGTCAGGGGAGTTGGCACTGCTGAACAATATTTTTCTATGGCATCTGTTACTTCCTTGAGACATCTGTAGACAGTAAAATGGTATAAACCGTAGTTGGGTCAGTGCTTGCCAAGAAAGAACTCAACATAAAACTGGAGGCTACACTGACAGCTGTTGGCACTAGTTTCCAATATTAAATGTTGTCCAGAAAACTTCCAGACCACAATGGTACAGCTCTACCAATGCTTTCCTTCTAAACTCAGCCGAGTTAGACAGCTTTTGTTCACTTTGCTAGTAGGCTGTAGCCATTACTGGAGAGCTGCTGCATTGCGCCATATATGCCCTCTGACCAGGAAACCATTTCCTGCTCTCACTGGTCTTTCTCTGCTGAATTCAGTGCCATGGGAGCACTGCTAGCAGTCCCCATGGACTAGTCCTGCTTCTATTACTTATGTGCTTAAATCAAGTGAATGGAAACAGAGTTTGAACCAACTCATTGCTAATGACAGCTGCAGATTTCTCAATGCAGCCCACAATTAGTGCAAGCTTTAGTGTGAGAGCACAGCATATCGCATGGATTACTGTTGCAATAAAAAAAATCCTCCCTTTTAATGTCAGATTTGTTTGCTTTATTGCCTTAAAACGTAAACCCATTGCAGTAGTTATTCAATAATTTTGCCAGATTATTTTAAATGAGTTAACTCCACGATATGAAGATAAATATCATATAAATGTCAAAATAAACGTACAGCACAGAACTGGGCCCTTTGGCCCCCCATGGCCTTGCCGACCTTTTTGCCCATTTACACTAATCCTATTTGCCCCCATTAGGACTGTATCCTTCGATGACTTGCCTGTTTAAATATCTTAAATGCCTCTTGAACATAGTAATTGTATCTTATTCCACTACCTCCTCTGGCAGGGCATTCTAGACACCAACCACCAGCGTTCTCTCACTAATATCATCACAGTGATATCTTTTCTGGATAACCACAGTGACATGCCCTGCCTTTGAAAGTGACTTCTTAAACTCAGGTTTTCATAATGCAGGGAATCAGAAGCTGGGAATCCCTCAAATGAAAATCAGCTTTAAACCAAATTTTGTACAGCAGAAAAAAAATCTATATTTTTCTTTCCTGATCCAGTTGTTCCTGTCTGGGCTTTGAACCTAAAATAGTGAGCAAATCTAAGTCCATCTAAAGGCTTCTCAGCTGTCAGTATAACATTCAAGTTTATGTTGAACCCCTACCTGGCAAATGCTGAACACAACCACAGTTTCTACTTTTTTTACTTGATGTCTCAAGGATGATATAGTTGCCACAGAAGAACTAGCACCACCTTCATTGCTGGCCAACAGCAGCTGTCTGAAGGGTCTGCAAAACTCTGCAATCTGCTTAGCCCAGAGTCAGTAGGCCATTGCATCTCATGCCAGGGGACACCATCTGGCTCAAATAATTCTGGGGAGTAGTTAAATTAAAAAATAAGTCATCAAGGGGCATAGATAGGGTGAATGCACATAGTCTTTTCCCAGGGTTGGGGAATCAAGAACTAGAGGGTATACGTTTAGGGTGAGAAGGGGGATATTTAATAGGAACCTGAGGGGCAACTTTTTCACCCAGAGGGTGGTCTGTAAATGAAATGAGCTGCCAGAGGAAGTAGTTGAGGCAGGTACTTGGACAGGTAAGGTTTAGAAGGATATGGGCCAAACGTGGGCAAATGGGACCAGTTTAGATGGGCATGGACCAGTTGGGCCGAAGGGCCTGTTTCCATGCTGTACGACACTATCTGCCCAACTCCTATCTTGCCTAATGCTTCTGCTGACACTTTAGTGTAGGGTCGCCCAGGTGTAGAACATTGAGACTGGGACACTCAGTAAGTGGAACTAAAGGAAAATGTTGTTCAAATACTAACACTTGTCTGCACTATTAAAAAAAACAGTTCTACTTATGAATAAACCCAGGTGGGAAGCAGAGACCTGAGAGGACAGATCTCTGACCATTTTCCCTTTGTCCTTTCCCTGAGGAATGTTTGATCCTCAGAAGTGGACGCAGAGTTTATTCACTCTCTCCAACACAGTGCCTCCTCCTCAACCCTAGAAGAACATCCTTCCACTTCACAAATGTAATAATTCTGCTTTTCCTACATCAACCTTTTGAGGTGATTGTCAACTCATGCCAAATGGGGAGTGTTTCTGTGGTATGGACCCATGCCCATTAGGAACTGATTGAGACAGGCTAAACTCTTTACCCAGAGGATCCCTATGAAGTCGGCATGGCAGAGGCTTTCATCCCTTCAATCAGGGCTGGATTTTGACCTGGAGGTAAAAGCTATGGCCAACCGACTACTTACACTGGTTTTGTTTTAATGAAACACAGATTCAAAACTGGATTCCTGATTTGTGCTTCTGTACCTTCACTTTTAATTTTTTTACCCTACAGTGTTTTTCAGAGAAAATATAAATCACTAAGCTTTACACCAACAGGGATTCTAGTCCAGCTCTTGAATCCAAAGCACTGTTTGAGCTGACGTTTAAATTTGAGGTGATATGATAGCTTTCTTGTGTCTTTTCTCTCTTAGGATTTGATGACAGCTCCTACCCATATTCCATATTTCCTAATGATGTAGAAGGAGACCATTTCAGCTCATCAGGTCTCTGTTGGTTCGTAGATAATCCCACTAATTTTCCCTGTAACCTCTGCTCCCACCATTCCCAGCAACCTCGCCCAGATTCTATCACCCACCAATGTTAGGGACAATGTACAGTGGTCAATTAACGTATCATCCTACGCATTGTTGGGATATGGGAGGAAACCGGAAAAAAAAACACAGACATAGTTCTGATAAAGATTCCTTGACTTGAAATATTAGTGGGCAGGCAAGGTAGGGTAGCAGTCAGCGTAACGTTATTATGGCGCCAGTGCCCTGGGTTCAATTACGGTCGCTGTCTGTAAGGAGTTTGTACGTTCTCCCCATGACTGCGTGGGTTTCCTCCACGTGCTCCGGTTTCCCCCCACATTCCAAAGATGTATGGGTTAGGAAGTTGTGGGCATGCTATGTTGGCACTGGAAGTGTGGCGACACTGACAGGCTACCCCCAGAACACTCCACGCAAAGATACATTTCACTGTGTGTTTCGATATGCATGTGACTAATAAAGAAATCTTGTCTTATCTTTCCGCAGATACTGCCTGGCCTGTTGAGTATTTCTGTCATTTTTTATTTTTATTTCATGTTCGTTTAAATTTGTGTTACTCAACAATATTTGCAATGACTTGGGAGGGTGCAACCACTCTATAGACACTAACATTCTGTTGTCCACTATTTTTGATGCAGATGTTACCTTGTTTCCTTAAATGAGATAATATCTCTATTAAAACAGCAGACAAATGAAAAACATATGAATTTACTAACCACTGAATATCATATGACATGTCAGGTGTTCAACTACTGATATATTTTTATACCAATATTACTAGTTTACTGCATACACACAGGTTATTTCTGACATTAGGATGTTGGCATTGTAATGTGAATAGTCTTTGCACCTTTCAATGCTAGGGATAGCACGAGTGAGATTTCAGCATCTAAGGCAAACATAAAATTAAACTGCAGCCAGGTTCAAACATAGTCTGGTGACATTCTTACATTCCTAGCTACAGTTTATTGAAAGAATATATAAATTACATGTTGGGATATATCTGCTTTTTGCCTGCTGCAGCTACATGCAACTTGACAAAATACTCCACTGGAATGCTGCAACGTGCCAGTTGTTTAACCTTTGAAGACACCTTCTATACCAGCAGTCAATTTTTATTTCCTTGAGAAAAGAAAAAGGGGGAGGGGTTTTTTGAAGTTATATGCTACTGAAAGACTACTGACATGGTTGAAAAAATAAAGTCCTCTCAACTACTTTTTATATGTGACTTAGATGAATGAGATGAGAGTTTCAGTGAGTGTAAAAGCAGCACCTATTCTGATTCAACAGAAAAGGCCCCATTTGAGGAACGCAGCTATGCCGGCACTGAACTATCTGTTAAGCTTTCTCAGACACTTACAGGCAAACACAGGCAGATTTTTATAATATACTTGAGTGAAAGAGGAAGCCAGGATTGAACACCACAGCTGAGTAACTTCAAATATAAATAGCCCCTTCATTAAAGCGGTTGTTCTTTAATTTATAATTGAACTTAAATAAAGAGTGACTTTAAGGCAGCTGTTTCTAATATTGGTTCCCCCTGCACATGAAAGGAACATTATTCTTACAGCAGTCTCACTACCCTTGGGTGTTATCCGGAGAACATGTTTTGTACCCACCTAATGCATTTGAGGTAGCTTTCATTTATTTTCATTCCAATAAAATAAATGGTTTAGTAATTAAATTTCTCCACTGACTTTGTTTAATGGCTGCACTGACAAGTGCTAATGTAGAATAAGCTGGAGAGCGTGAAACAAATCTCACTGTTTTTCAATCTGCAAGCAATTTTGCATGAAGGAGCAATCAAATCTTATGCAAGTGAAGCATTTTCATTAATCTGTTAATTCAATGCATACTGCCCACTCAGCAGTAGGACCCTTTTTTTAAAAAACAAGAATTTCATGAACTGAACCGTTGTTCAAAACCATCTTGTGGTCTCTGGCAGTATGGCCTGTAGAAATTCACTGACATGACGCCATGAAACATTGCAGCTGTCTGAAGGGACTGGCTGCCCCGTACATTTCCGAGCTTTGGCAAGCTGTCAGATCCAAACTGTGCCTCTTCCCCCGCCCCCACAACCACCCCCATCCCACCGCCCTCCACCCCAGCATCAACACCCCCTTTGCCTCCCCAGCCAAATTTACTCAGATAAACCTTGTGGAAGAAAATTGACAGCAGCTATTACCTATTAGATCTCCTCTTTGTAGTGAGCAAACCCACTTGAAATGACAAAAATAGCGTTCAATCTAACTGTCATGTTTATAACCACTCGTTCAAAAGGAAAACTAAACAAAGTTTGATTTTCACCAATGATTCTACCCGGGTGCTAAAGAAGAATTTAGATGTAACTCTTGTCAAATTAAGTAACTGACATAAGAATTATGACAAAAAAGCAAATGCAAAATGAAAATGTGAAATCAAAGCAATGCTTTCAGTCTCAATGTCAAAGGCAATGTTGAAAGAAGCATTTCTATCGGTCCTGCATTGCCCAGAGTGACCACTAGAGGGTCGATGCTACCCGCAGTAGGGATTAAATGCACATTAAATAAACTGGGCCATGTGTGCATACCTCCCTTGATAGCAGGTTGATTATCATTAAATAGGCCGTCGTCCAAACTTTAAGGTGTTCTGTTTTGCATCAGTTCCTTGTTCTAATAAACCTAAATTCTTAAAAAACATTCACATTTAAAATTACTAACCAAAACAAGAACTACTTTGAGGCTAATTGTCAATGTTTCCTGATACTTCATGTTATTTAAATAAACCAGTTAAGCACCCCGTAATTACTCTTGATTGCTGCTCGCCATGTTTAGCTATGGGATACAAATCAAATTCAAATACATTTTTCAGTTTTTAGTTGATCTGAAACCAACTGTTTGAAGGTTGCTGGTTTTTAAAACCTGAACAGAGTTCTCATTTCTCTGAGAAAACAGGCC